>NC_143013.1:171415602-171567477 GCF_055824585.1 Amblyomma mixtum | reverse complement strand
ATTCGAGGGGGTCAAGGACTTCCCGATTGAGTTGCAGGAGGACATCCTGTGCGGATCTGTGTGGGCGGAATCCGAACATGGTGCTCGCAAAGATATGTTTGTGTTCAAGATATGGAGATAACCGATCCCGCACCATCGTCTCCATTAGTTTGCCCACACATGAGGTGAGAGAGATGGGGCGGAGGTTATCTGCGTTAATTGGTTTGCCAGCTTTAGGAATAAAAGTGACCAAAGCCGTTTTCCATTCGATTGGCAGGGGGTTGTCCCCGCGCCAAATCGCATTGACGTATTCCAGGAGGGACTGGTATGCCAAGTCGGGCAGGTTCGTCAAAAGCTTGACTGTGACCTTATCCCGTCCTGGCGCAGTGCCCCGTTTCATTTTGGCGTGAGCCGCCCGCAGATCATGGAGCTGGAAAGGTTGATCCAGCTCCGTGTTCTCTCTGCCTGCATAAGAGTACGGAGATCTACGGGGGTCTTGGGCTGTACACAGATACTGGTCCCGAAGTTTCTGTGCCAGTTGAGTCGTGTTGCCAGGAAAAGCGTGCATGGCTCGCTGTAAATGTTTTTGCGTTTCGGTTCGTGTTTGGGTTGGGTCGATTAGGGCTCGAAAGAGACGCCACGTGTTTCGGCTGGACATTTGTCGCGCGGCCGTGTTGCATCTATCTACCCAGTTGGAGTCGGCGAGTTGGGCCGCATACTCTGCCGCTGTCTGGGTAAGCTCGGCAATTCGAGCTTTAAGCTTTCTATTGTGTTTCTGGCGTCGCCAACGGCGGACGAGGCTGCGACGGGCTTCCCAGAGGTGTAGAAGGTGGTTATCCACGTCCGTGACCGCCTTCGAGAGCTGGATGTGTGTTTCATGCGAGGAAAGGTGTGCCAGCAGCTGTTGGGACCATGCTGTGTAGCCTTGCGCGGAAATGGGTGTATTATCAAGTGAGTTAAAATTGTGCCTGAATTTCGTCCAATCTGGGATATGGGCTTGTGTTCTGGGACGCTTAAGGGGGCGTGTGCGTAGTGTAGTGTTAATGATGCAGTGGTCGCTACCGAGGGTCTCCTCGGTGTTGAGCCAGTCTGCGTGTCGTATGTTGCGAGTGAAGGTTAAGTCCGGGCACATATCCCGTGTCACGGAGTTTCCTAGCCGTGTCGGGTGGACGGGGTCCGTGTGGAGGGTGAGGCCGAACGTGGACGCAAGCTCCGCCAGCCTACCTCCGCGCGACTCCTCCTTGCGATACCCCCACAGCTGACTGGGAGCGTTAGAATCGCCCACAATCAGCAGGGGATCGCGGCCCGCTACTCTTAGCGCGCGGCTAAAGTGGTCCGCAAAAGTCACTCGCTTGAGTTTGGGAGAGCAGTACACGTTGAGTATATGCAACGGCGGGTCCCTGCGGCGGAGTGGTAGGATAGTCACCATTACATAGGAATACTCGAGCTTGAGGTCGAGATCCACTAAGTTGGCTGTGTAGGCTTTGTGAACGAGAAAACAAAACGCGGGATCCTGTTGGAACGTCGTGTAATTTGAAAGTGTGGCGCCCAGGCCTGGCTCCTGGAGGGCAACTACGGCTGTTAGGGACTCGAAGGTTTCAAGGTAGAGGCGGAAATTGGCCCGCTTAGTGCGGTTTTCAAATCCTCTACAGTTCCATTGTGTTATGCAAGTTGATATTGCCGAATTGGAGATGGCGGAACTCCTTTGATTAAGGTGTCTCGCCATGATTTATGATTCTTGGGGGGGAGAAGGAGGGATGGCTGCCCCAGAGCCAGCTACTTGCGTCATCAAGGGGGTGATGATGGAAGGTGCGGGGCAGCTGTCCTCATTGTCCGAATCAATAATCAGACGGTTGAATTTTGAAGGACAGGATACGTCCCTAATGGGCCCCGTCCGACGGAGGAGGCGGGGGTTGTCCAAGATGTGTTTTGATACTACCGCGGGGACGGCAGATTTGACCTTGGTCAAGATTTGGTCCTTGGCGGTCTCGATCATAGATCGTAATTTAGAGGTTAAGCGCTCCTCCATCGCGGAGATGGCTGTCACGAGGGCAGGCGAGATCTCCGCGTCGCTCTCCATTGCGTCCGAGTTCTGCGGGCTCGGAGCGGCGGACACCAATTTTGATTCTAAATTTTGAATTTTGTTGAGCAAAAGCTCATTCTGTGCCCGGAGCACGTCGATCTATTTTTTGTATTCCGCATCGAGTGCGGAGGCGGTAACTGGCGAGGAGGGGGAATGGGAGGAGGAGGAGGCGATCTCAGCCCAACTGCTCACCTGTTGTTTGCCGTGTTGAGACGCTGATGCCCGGGCACCGGCAGCGCCATTTGTCTTAAGCGCCGGGAAGTGGCCAGCGTCCCTGCCGCTGGGCGGTGGCGGTGGGGGCGTAGTCTTGTTCCCGGGTGATGACTTCACCGAGGATGATGATGATGTCGTTTTGTTGTCGATGCCGTCAGCTCCACGCGGCGTTCCGCCACCGGCACCTGAATTGGGATGACTTGCCTGCTGGCCAGGTCGCTGTTTTCCAGGGAGCTCTGGGCGCCTAGCCTTGAGCAAGGCGTAGAGCCGAACGAGCGATGGCGTTTTGTGGACTCCCTGGCAGCGTTGCAAGACGCTGTCGCGTTCCACTATTAGAGGTGAAGCTTAACATCTTAACCACACATCAGTGACACAAGCAGCAACACCGCGCTTAAGGCTTTCGGCTCACCGCACTTTAGGTCAGCAAAGTGCCCCCATGAATTTTTTTTTTTTTGCCACATATGAGCGCGCACGCCAAGTCAACAGTCTCTGCAGCAGCATAAAAATATCACATGGAAACGTCGTTGCCGTGGCCTTGTGGTAGAGCACCCGCCTTGGCTTCGGTAGGTGGTGGGTTCGACTGCTGCCGCCGACCGGGTACCCGCCGGCTTTCTCAAAATGGGTACGAGCTAAGCCCCGGCCTGATGCTCGGCTTCCTAGGGTTGCATTGGTTAGGAAAGGAGCGTGCGCTTTCAAATCCCGTCACTCTGGGCTTGATCGTGGCCTAGTGGTCTGAGCGTCCTCTTCGGCTGCGGGAGGTGGTTGGTTTGAAAGCAACTGCCGGATACTAACCGTTTAAATGATCTGCAAATCCCGCTGCGCTCTTTCGGAGGCAAACCCAAATTCTAACACTGAGCCTGCTAAGGTGGTTCCTGTTTCTCTGTAATGTGAAGAGTTAAACTTAGAGCTCGCTCGCTCTAACCAGCGTGTGTCAACAGACGTGCAGGTTCAACACTACTATAAGCGATCCTTCGTTCCGAAGAGAAAACTTTAGTTACAGCGGTCTTGGGCAAGTCAGGTTTTTCAAGCCGTCGGACTTTTGCGAGAAAAATAAAATAAAAGGGCCACAAGTGGGCTTTTATCGCATGAGGCGGATTTAGGTTCGCTTGAAGACGGAACAAATCACTGGCCCGTCAACGCAACGGTTTGGTCCAAGATCCTTTTCTCAAGCAGTTCACCCCAGAAGGGTCGAGCACCAGGCCAGGGGAAATCTTTTACCCATTAGATAACCGATTGTTGCCCGGCGGCACTAGGGATAGAACTCAGCACCACCCGAAGGCTAAGCGGATGCTCTACCACAAGGCCACTGCTTCGGTAAAATGATTTTTTTTTCGAAGTGCAGGAGTTTATCAAAAAATGGTAGGGTTGTAAAGTAGTTTATTTTGCTTATTTATTTATTTTATTTTACCCTCAGGGCCTTGCAGGCATTGCAGAGGGGAGTGGGCAGAAAATATAGAACAAAACAATGGAGAAAAAGAAAACGGGTACATGAAAGATTAGTCCTGTGTATACAATGTTAGCTAAGACAGTAAACACATTAGCGCAGAACAAAATCGTCAGAGTTTACACAACACCAGCCGAAGCTTTGCGAAAGTTATTTACGTCAGTAATAGATACAATTTCACCAGGTAGATCGTTCCATTCCTTAGAAGTACGCGGGAGAAATGAGTGTAAGGAAGAAACTGTTTTACATAATGGGATGGCAACTTTGTGGGGATGATCAAGGCGGCGCGATAAGTAGTAGAGTCTATGAAATAAATTATTGTGTGGGCTGGAGTGATAATATAACTTGTAAAATAGAGTTAGCCGACAAGTTTTTCGTCGCGAAGCCAATGACTGAAGGCTAAGGTTAGCTTTCATTTCCCTTAAGCTAGCTCCTCGGTTATAGTTAGAAAGAATGAAGCGAGCGGAGTTATTTTGAACGGGTTCAAGCGAAGTGATTAAGTAGTTAAGGCTAGGATCCCAGATTGCTGGTGAGTATTCTATCTTCGGACGTATTAATTTTTTATAAAGAACTGATTTAAAAGAAGAAGGCGCGCGAGAAAAATTACGTCGCAGATAACCTAAAGTTTTGTTAGCGTTATTGATTATGTAATCTATGTGAAGCCTCCAAGATAGACTAGAAGTAATGTGAATGCCTAGGTATTTATAAAAATTGACGCAGTTAAAATAAATAGGACGTGCGAAATATTTTTGACCACGGATGGAGGT
This sequence comes from Amblyomma mixtum, assembly GCF_055824585.1. Lineage (NCBI taxonomy): Eukaryota > Metazoa > Arthropoda > Arachnida > Ixodida > Ixodidae > Amblyomma > Amblyomma mixtum. The sequence goes on along the minus strand of NC_143013.1, from coordinate 171,562,991 downwards.
TGATGGAGACGACGAAGAGCAATGAACAGCGCGAGAGTGTGTTTCAGTCGAACACGAGGCATGATTGGCTCCGGTGATAGCATAGTGCCCTCGTGCAGTGGCCAATGAAGCTGATCAGTTATAGCCGCAGCGGGTTCGAAGACCAGTCTGGGCAATATTTATTTTATTTAAGCAGCTTTGCCTAGATCAACATCAATGTCATGCTAATCACATGATTCTTCCTTAAGTTGACCGTGTTAGGAGCTGCTTTTGAACTAAAACCAATGAAAGCACAGTCATTATCCGTGCTGAGGTGGACAGACTCCTCTGCACAGAAGAAGGCATAGTGGAATTGTAGCAATCCGCTGCTGAAAGCGTGCATAAGTCGGTATGATGCGCTTCAGTGAATACTGATGCTTCAGTTGGAATAGTCGTTATGGACATAGGCGATTTCTTTTCTTTGCACTAAATTTACGTTCGTACGTACATTATGCCATGTAAGCAAAACGATGGTAGTGCAAACAACTCTGTTGCTGAGCGCTAATTGCGAGAAACTGAATAAGACGCTCAGAAAAGTGATAAAATACTAATCAAAAATTGTTTCAGGCAGGCAGTCACATCTCCGCTAACATTCACCGCGTCTTTAGAGTGTGTATTCAGAGAACTGGATTGGAAAAGTTGGGGATAAAGATTATGGGGAATCGTTTAGTAATCTCCGACTGGATATCTACACTGTCTTGCTAAGTAACTCAATGGTAAGGGAATACATCTTCCTAAAATTAAACATGCATTTAACCCCTCTTTGTGCACTGTGGTCGAGACGTGGACACCATTTACTCACTGGGTGCACTGCTCAGTCAGGCATCATTTGAAGAGGGATCTCCAGAAATTCGGGAACAGGTAGAGAGGGAAATAACAAGGGAGAAAGATAAGAGCGAAACAAAACTGCGCGAAGACGACGGGACAAAAGAAAGGCACGAATACACACACACAAGGCGCCTTTCTTTTGTCCCGTCGTCTTCGCGCAGTTTTGTTTCGCTCTAACCATGAACCGACTAGCCCAACATCATGTCTTACTTTGAGAAAGATAAAACAGCTGGGGGTCTGGTTTACACATATTTTTATGCCAAGTGGAGAAATATTTTATAAAGTGGTTTTTTGCTCAATTTATGACACAGACATGACGCAAACAATGCCCACGCTGTGCCAGTGTGCTCGCTGTGTTCTTGTTGTAAAACCTCGGCGCTGAGTGGCTAGCTCTGGACGGACGATTGGTGTGAGGGCATGGGTTTCCCTTTTTCTTCCACCCTTTATGCAGCGCTGCCGAATAATAAAAGTCACAGTGAAGTTTTAGAAACTGTGGAGAATAAATGTTGGGACCACCACCGACAAAAAGAATAGAAAATGGTTGCCTGCTTCGAATTCACGCTGTAGCTGCAATCTAGCATGGGGGGGTCGTCTCAGACGGGGGGGTCTTAATACTGATGGGGAGTCTGAACTCCCCCCTTCCGACACCCCTGGCTCTGTGTTCCGACTTTGTGTAACGTTCTGTGTAACGTTCTGGTGGGGAGTCTGAACCCCCCCCTTCCGACACCCCTGGCTCTGTGTTCCGACTTTGTGTAACGTTCTGTAGTACGGTGATATGGAATGCACTTGCTAACGATCTTATTCATTCTCTAGAAAGGTCAGATTTACATCACGTAAAAGGCATATCCACAAACCAAAAGTAAGATTACCTGTAGCACGTATTTTTTAAAAACGCACTAAAGCTACTGTTTCATTCTTTGGGGTCACACCATAGCGCCTAATTTTTTGAGACCACTAATTTCGCGAAAGAAAACTCTCCGCGCGATTGTCAGCAGCCCGTACTACTCGTCCACTTGTCATGCATAAGTGTAATATAATATTTTTACCTGCCAACAAATTATTTGACTATAGATTTGCGTCTTTTTATAAAAATAACAAAAATGATTCATTTATTTCCAGTGCACGCACAGGTGCATGTATGATTCAGAGCATTGTTTTGAGCCATGGACTGCCCCTTTAATCCTTCCCGTCACAGTCCAGGGGCCGATTGTATTAAGCAAATTAGTCAATCGAGTTTCCAGTCCAGCATTATTAGCCGCAGTGACCACGTTGCTAGAGGTGGCCTGAAGCGTCTACTGGGTTTGAGGACAGGAAATGCGCATAACTGGTTCATGTTGCCCGTGGACACCTCAACCGCACCATGAGAAAAACCCCGAATGCTAGCTAGAAACAAGCATTTAGTCAGCTTTTACACTGAAAATTTGAGACAGTTTTGTGTTTTTCCTTTCCTCAAGTCCAGTGGACGTCTAGACTGCGAATCAGACTGGAATGGGAATCCCATTCACGGCCCAAACATTTTCTTCGTTTTGAGGAAAGGCAAGGCGCATACCCGGCTCACTTTGTAGGCGGACATGAACAATACTGAGAAAATGCAAAAGCAGCCCACGTAACGCCACGTGTTACGGCTGTCGTTGTACTCCATAAATGGAGTATAACAAAGCTGTTACAGCTTTAGCTCTATAACTATCACACGCGAAGAGAACGAACGCGGTCACTACAAGCACGCGTGAGCGCGAACCTCAGCACTTGTGAGGAAGGCAGGAACGCATCCGAAACAGATACACTCTGCATGCCCTAAAGAGATAAAAAGCAGCAACGATTTCGAGGATTGTTTCTTTTGTTACCTCTTAAGGATCTACAGCATTCATAAGCAGAAAAAATTTATTTGTCGCACGAGGTCCTTTATCTAAATCTTTGCTTTCTTCATAGTGCTTCCTGCTTACGAAATTAGTTCCAGTTTTTACAATACAGTTGCAGTAAGGCTGCTCTAATTTCAAGGTAACTCTGCATGAGCAAGCGTCCTTTCAATAAGTTTCGAAGACGTGTATTCCAGACGACAGGGGGGTACTGTGGATGCCCGTTTTCGCAGCAATGCCGTATTTTTTAAATATTTTCTTTGGCGATTATTTCTGTCCCGTAGCTTGTTTGGACGCAGCAGTGATAGTGGCCCAGAAGAGGCTAGTTCACAGGACCGCACACTTTACTCCTTTTAGTGCGAAACCAATTCTACTAGCAATCCTGAAAAAGCCGATAGGTCTCTGAAACCTCGACTTTTCACCTTCGAGATGAAATCGCTTGAATACGGTGTTTCTAGGGAAAGTTCACATGATGCGAAAGTTTAAAAGAAATTCTCTTGGAGGACAAGTTTTTACGGCGAAAGCCTCACTAGCCCCATTAGACGAAATTCCGTCGGCGTAACTTCGACAGCTGAGGCCGAGAGATGGTCCCAAAAAGATGGCGTCACAACTATCGTCTAGCCACTGAAGCGGCAAGTGCGATGACGGCGTGCACAACAGATAACAGGAGCACACCTCTCCTCTACACCGCTCTACCCCCCTCCCCACCCACCATCGTCCGTCTTTGGCGCGTCTGTTTTTAGCATGGCATAATTGGCGGATCTCCATGTGGCGCGATTGTTAACCAAAATTGTGACGCAACCGTTTGTTTCAATCCTCATCAGTTCGTACTGCGCTGGGTGCGTTTGCGAGGCCGCTATGCAGAAGTGAACACTGATCACCTGTAAGTGTTTTTCAGAGATCCTTTTCCGACCACCTTTTCATCTACATGCCACCATTGCGATGAAAACAATGCAGGAAGCGCGTGACCCATCTAGAGTAGTGGTGATCATGGGTGTTTTTGCAGTGAACCCCACAAAGCGTCAATAAAATAAAAATACTTTTCTTAAGGGTAAAAACAAACCTTAGCGAACCACAGATGCCGACGTGCCATGTGGGAATTCATTTATTGTTGTGGCTTTTCCTTCTCTTAGAACGTTGATGGAGGCATCTGAACTGCGCTGCTCTTAATAGGCGGTACCGAACACACTATTGAAAGGTGTTTTAACTCTGTTTCTTAGCACCTGTGTGAACAAAAGACATATTTTCTGCAGTTGCCTAGCGTACTTCGTTAATTATACTTTGGAATTCATTCTCGTAAGACTTCTATAAATGATTTACGAGCTTTGGATTTCTTTCTCACCAAGGACAGATTTCCGGTGAAGCGGGCTAAGGAAACGCGCACATAAAAGAAATATACGCCACGGCAAAGCGCTGTCCACAAATTGTTCGGGGGCCAGTTGATGAAAGCCACTTTTTGCGTATTCGCATTGTCTGTAGCCAAATTGGTGAGTTAAACCAGAAGGCACAGACCTGACACATTAAAAAGTGCAATTTAAAAACAAATTTTAGGCAAATTTAAAGACTGCCCCGGCAACCTAGCGAGGAGGCAGGTGTCTCAGGGGCGTCGCCCTTTTCTTGAGCTGCTACCAAAATACTTGAATAGAGAACCCGGCACTAAATAGCGTGCAATAAATAGGTTAAGTCTGTTGATAGCGGCACAGTAATAAGAAAAATAAGCAGAAACTTTATTGTTTCTAATCTACTTGCTTGGTCTTCTATCCTTGGATGACAGCGTGTGGTCTAGTGGCAGATAATGAAACGCTGCTGCTTTTACGCCGACAAGCGAGACAGTGCGATGGCCTCTTCTCGGATTCCCGGCCACAGCTCCATGAACGAAGCCTTTTCCCCTTTTTCTTGTATCTTCTTTTCAAAACGAACCAGAAGTTCGGGCGTGAAGTAATCCCTCCAGCTTCCTACCCTGGCTTCTTTCACTACGGAGAACTTGTTTTCGTCTCCCTCGTAGCCATGCTTGCTGGTCACCTTGTTTTTTGCCATCACATCATTCCATTCTGGAATCTCACTGCTTCCGAGTTCGACCACAAGGGCTTTTCGCATGTTTTCAGCTTTGGAGTATTCCAATACGTTCTGAAGGAAATCCTCATTTTCTTCTAAAGCACGGCCGTAACCCTCTCCCAGAAAGTTAGCTAGTTTGAGAACCGTGCTTCGGGTGTCATTCTTGAGTTGTTCGTAGGTCGCAAAGAACACGTTTGGCTTGTCCTTCAAAGCGTACCCTGCAGCCACGTGGTCGAAGTAGTCACCATAGCCTAGGTCACCTTCAATGAAACCCTCGAATAAATCTTCGAACTTGCCGTCTTGAAAACGGTAGATGCTTACATCTGTCAACATGCGGAACACTGAAACGCACACATCCCAAGGGTTGCGGGCCACGTAGATATACTTGGCCTCTTCATTCATAGTCTCAAGGCGTAGTGGCAGATGTGTGGTGAACAATCTTACGGGCAGAGTCGACTTCCAGTCAGCGCAGTCCGTGTACTCGATTGCGCGGAAGTTGCGAGAGAATTCAGTGTAAGTAATCTGCTCACAGCGGTTAACAATGAGCTGCGTGATGTACAGCATCCAATGAGTTCCACTTTTTGGGTACGTGTGCTGAACAATGTCGCCTTTGGCGGCACGGAAGAATAAGTTTTTTCTGAAGATTTCGGGGTCCAGCCAAGCGCACCTCGGCACGCCATCGATGACTTGACGGTAGGGCCTCCGACCTGGCATGACTGCAGATTTCTGTGCAGTGGATGTTCTGAAAGGAAGGGAATAATATACTATAGCCTAACGGCTCAGTCAGCCAGCACTTAAAAAAGTTTCTAAAAACAAGGCAGTCAAGATGAGAAGAACGCCGTTTCAGTCACAAATAATCTGTTGCGGCGGATGTCAGTAAATATGAAAAGCATACTATTTAGCGAGGTTTCAAGCGTAAATTAGAAAGCATCTTTTATTTAGCAGTCTGGCGGGAAGGGGTAATGTCGAGTTTTTAGCCACGGACAAGACGATACCATATTAGTTTTTGAAATTAAGAAAAAAATGTTTTTCTAATGCACTGCATAGCAAAATACCCTGGTCAGTTACTCTTGTGATTCGGCAGATGTGCACGCATGCGCAGGCGTATAGATTGTTTCTAAGCAAAATAAAGTTGAACTTAGCAAAGCGCAATAAAAAGACAGGGACAACAAGAAGAAGAAGCACGCAGGACCAAGCGTTTGTCCTGCGTGCTTCTTCTTCTTCTTCTTGTCCCTGTCTTTTTATTGCGCTTTGCTAAGTACAACATGTATTACCAACTCGCCTAACTTTCTGCAATGCAAAATAAAGTTCTAACTGGCCATTTTTAACCCTGTATACACATTCTCAAATTGTTTGAATATAGCATTCGCTCCACGTGAACCGCTTTGGACATGTAAGTAAATGTAAGGCATTTTTTCATTTTTTCTCTTGAAGTTAAAGGCTACTGCGCATCTTCCCTATGAAGGTAGCGAAAAAATTTCACCTGGGCGAACTGTATAAACATTTGATTGTTGTTCATGCCCTGCACTTAGACGTCACCGAACATATTCCAAAGTGAAAATAATTAAATCTACTCCACCGGCAGCTTGGTAGTGCTGCCATTAGGCGAGGTGCTTTCTCGTTTGTGAGAATAATCTTTCTGACAAGTAGAAATGGAAAGAATGTATGACAAGAATGTGAAAAACATGTCATACATCAATCTGTGAAGCGGAATATTATGGCATTGAATATCATATGCGCCTATTAACCTCAGTTGCCTCCTAGCGCGAGAGTGGTAACTTGACATCGAATTATAGGTGTTTTACTACTATCCTCTGTTTTTACCATGCTCTCTTCCTTTCTCACGTTAACTACGGTACTCTAGTATGGGCAACAACAACTAAAACAAATATGAAGAAGCTTCTTGTCTTGCAAATAAAAATTATTCGTCTCATCGTAATCTTAGAACCAGCGTGAAATATTCAACCTATAATCACATCACTTAATATGATCCGTGTGGATAATATTTATGAATATCGCTTGTTACAATTAACTTATTTCGGTTCGGCAGGTATGGGTAATTTCTTGGTAGAACTTGCATCTCTTGAACACCGTACTGCAATAGTAAACACTAGATGCACTGACACGTGGTCCCTACCACATTTTAGAACAGACTACAAATTACAATCCTTGGCTCATGATCTTCCCTTTTTTCTCAACAAGTATAAATACATTGTTGGTTTAGTCCTAAGCAGTTGAGAACCTACTTGGTGCAAATATAATCTATCCATACATGTAATCTTACTGTAAATATTATATTCACATTTACAAACTCCCTGCCTAGTTGAGTATTGTCCATTGATTTTATTGTTGATCAACTTTTTTGTTTTCTTTTCATATCGTGCTACAGTGACGTATGCATTGTATAACACTTTTGGATATCATGTTAATGAACTTCTGGAATTTGCTGTTTGCTCCTCCTATGTTGTGTATTGGTTTCTTGGGCCTTTGTCACTCTGTTTGTACAACTTTTAGTCCAGGCGACCATCCACTTGTTGGAAAACAAATTTTATTTCATTTCATTTGATAGTGGCGTGGATAGGAAAAAACGGCATTTCTTTTCGTACAGTGAAATGAAACTGGAGGTTCGATTTCACGTTCCTGTCGTGCATATATCCTCAAAATGCTGTTTTTCACAAGGCTGAAGTCACTGTCCAGTAAGAACTAGTATAGTCTAGCGATCGATGGAAGGTCGTCTCGCCAGGCGTGATACTGAACAAGTAGGTCAGTGACCGTGACATGGTTACTATTCGACGTTTCGGAACCCGTACGGGTTCCTTGTTGGCTGAGGTGGCCGAGATTCGGACGTTGTTAAGTGCGTTGTACTCGACGCAATGAGTGCAAATTGCTGGCCGATTTTCATTTCTTCTATTCATAGCGTTAGGGCTTGCCTGATTGATCAATGATTCCAGTAGCAGACTTGATGACACGTCTTTCTGTTTAGCTATAACGCTGGCGTTGTCCCAGTCGATGCTAAAGTGATGCGTTTCAGCATGTTCAGCAACAGCGATCGATGCTGGATTGTCATTCGCCACGTTACATTTGTGCTCTTGCCGGCGTCTTAGAAACTTGCTAGTTTTGCCGATGTAGACCTCGATGCAGACAGCGCGAGGAATTCTATATATGACTCCAGGATACAAGCCGTCGGTCAAGCGATCATTGACATTTATCAACTTGCTTCGAAGCTTGCTTGTGCGATACGTAGATTATAATTTGAAAATACACGCGCTAGGGCTTTGCTCACTCCTGGAACGTACGGAATTGCTGCTTGGGGTTTCCTACCAATGACTTTCAAGATATTCTGAGTATTTCCATGGGCCTGGGCTTCGTTCCCTTCCCGCATAATTAAAGCGGATGCAGAAAACAGCATGCAGTTGCATAGGCCCTCAGAAATGTGCCATGTCAATTAATAATGGCTTATTGTATATTAAAAAACGTCTGCTGTAAGCAGTTACAGTGTGATTAGTATTTTCGCAACGAGTGGATAAAGAAAAAATGCAGGATGAGGCATGCACGTCAGTGAGCTCGCCAGCACTGGAGGCGAGAACCTACATTCTGTAGCAGTGGACATACTGGGGCGGCTACTGCAAAATGAACGAGGACAAAGGTTCAACCTTTATGAAAAAGAATGGAAGAAATCGTTTGGCGACCTGCGCAGACTGCTCTTCAGAGGAAGTCCTTAGCCTTTTTTAGGTACAGCGTACAGTTAAAATGTGCATTTTCTGTTTGTCGTGTTGCAAACAATCTAACATTGCGTAGCTAATGGGATCCTAAAGGTGGATGCATTGCCACATCAATTAGCTTGTTGTAGGTTTGATCTTTTGTAACTCTGGTGAGCCTTAATCTCTATTAGTTTTGCTTAAATAAGAAAAAAAGGGAAAAGCTGAAAGGGTGTACATCTTGACGTCCGCTTTAGAAGCATACGACCCGTATGCCATGAATTAAGAACCTGCTATAATGTTATGGTGAAGGATTATTAGTAGAAAGTTCTTCTCAAGGCAGAAAAATGAACTCCGGGATAGTGTCGTTAGTGGTGTACATCAGAAAAGAAGTCCGTCATTTCAACTAGTAAGCTTATGAACTGGAATGAGGCAACTTATTAGCTGGCCTATATAGTCACAAAAGTCTGGTAGAGGTTTGTAGCCGGCAGTAAACGATAACCATATTTAATTTTTTCGTTTCTAGGACGTGCACTCATCAGCGTTGCAGCATAATGATCTCGGGCATTCCAGGCAGAGACCAGCAGTAGCATAGATACTGCCGCGATCCCACACTGCGTATCACACTCCTGGTTGTCTGTCGGAACCGCAGCACAGTCGGGCCAGGGATCATCACTAGAAACTGGGGTCCGCAGAAGAGATATGCTCCCATGGGCTTGCGGGTGGGGCTTTGTGCGTCCTAAGATTTGCGCTTAATGTTGCCACATCTGGATAGCCAAATTTCCTTGCGTGGCGACGATCCCAATAGTTCTCGAAAATCTTAAAATTCATGTAGCTATATCACCAGTTGCAAGTGTGGCATAATAAAGCTCCAAAGTGTTGATTAAAATGTCTAATGGAAGTTCATTTGAACTAAACATTTATTACCTTGAAAGGGTGCAGTGGAGTCTGTCCTTTGAACTGATGCTTTGGTCCTGTCAGCGTTATATGTATCAAGTAATGAAAGTCTTTTCAACACCCCTGCAGCACATCACCTGGAGTTGGCTTTCCTATCGAACCTCTGCTTTGAAAGCTGCACGGAGGAATGTTCTGGAAGTGGCACGGGCCCTATTTCCGAAGGTGGACCATGTCCTGAAAACTGCCTGAAAACTGAAAGTGATAACAAATTCTGCTCCACAGAATGTTTTCTTCAGCATTTTGCTAGATGCATAAGCGCTGGAATGGCTTGTGGCGCTATACGGTTTCTTTTTAGCCATATAAACTGCGCGCGCTCTCTTTCAGTCATCTAGGTGCTCGCGCAGGCAACGAAACTTTGCATGACCGAACTGTTGCTCACCAGATGTGGCATGTGGTCGCTAGGGTGAAGACCCTTTTGTTTTGAATTATTCTCCATCGACACAGCAGATATTTTGTGATAATTTCTACTGTTGCCCAGTTCCATTTTCCGCTTTGAAACCTCAGAAATTCAGACAGTTGGATTTCCTAATCCGTGAGGATCGGTTGCATGCCATCTTATTCGTTAAAAATCTGGCCAATCGTTTCGTGTACTTTTCGTTAAGCTGAACACGTCTCGTCTTGCCGCGCATGGTTCTCTTTATAGGCGTTGTTTCCTTAACATTGGGCTTCGAAAAACGTTTCCTTCATGATTGTCTTCGCTGGCTTCGGATAAAGCTAGGGCTGTTTTTGCTATGATTCTCTCTAACCATTTAGCTGTCCCTACTTCTTTTTCTTTCCTTTTGATATTCTTAGCTATTCTTCTTTGCAATTTGAGTGGCGTATACTTTGTCATCAATTTCTTTGCCCTTTGTCTCCGGCCGCCGCGGTGGGTCCGTGGTTATGATGCTTGGCTACTGACCCTAAAGACACTGGTTCTACCCCAGCCGCTGTGGTGCCATTCAGATGGAGGCGAAATGATAGAGCATACCCAGCAATTCTGAACAGCATCGTTTTTGCGCGGAAAACTGTTTACGAACGCAGTTTTTTCTTATAATGGAAGATTTGATTATAACATTCAATAAATCATCATATTACCCAACGGCAGCCATACATTTTCTTTGCTATATTGTTTTAACTGTCGTCGAAAGCGTTCTTCACTGGCTTTTTATGGCAGCCTTAACTCTTCGATGTGATCGATGGAAACACTTAAAAGATTTTGCTACATATGAGAAGAATGGACCACTACCTTCAAAATTTCCATAACGGTATCTTACAATTTATCAATTTTGAAATTTTTTTTCCTAGAAAGCTGGCCATGACCCGTTTACAGTGCGATTTCAGTGCACCTCAGGTGGTCGAAATTATCAGGAATCCTACACTACTGCATTCCACATAGCTTGAGTTGTTTTGGGTCGTTAAGCCCTGTAAAACCAACGCTAAACTTTTTCCGCCTTCGTGTGTCTAAGCTTCCAAGGTATATGGAGCCTAAATACTCTATTTTAACACTTTCGTTTCTCCACACCCCTAAACATTTCCTCTAAGCAAATTTTTCTTTGTGGTTTTCGGACTTCAAATCCTGCCGAGCTTGTCCCTTACAAAAATTTCTTTAGACTTCCCACAAACTTTTGTCATTGAGGTCTATAGACTTTCTGTAGGCAAATCGTTTAGGCCAGTCTATAGCCAATACAGATCCTATGATAGTCCACAGGCAATCTATACATTTTTGGACACACTTCTTTAGTAGACTTCTGTCTATAGACAGTTTATAGACTACGAACAGACACAAGGAATTATCTGTAGGAATGCACTAGAGTCTGTCAGAAATCTAAAGATAATTGTTATAAGGGATATATCTCTTTTACATCTTCATTCGTAGTTTTTCAGTCGGCTGCCAGCGCTAGGCGGCTTATTGCTTTTGGTTTCATTTCTACTCTGATTGTATATCGACCTTTACACTCACTAATGCGTTAGCAAAAGTAAGATCTAGGACCATTGCCCATTTCCAGGAGCCGTGCTATATTTCACATTCTTTACAGCTCCATAAAAATCCGTAATTGGTATGGTTTATGGGGTTTAACGTCCCAAAGCGACTCAGGATATGACACACGCAGTAGCGAAGGACTCCGGAAATTTAGACCACCTGGGTTTCTTTGACGTGCACCGACATCACACAGAACACGAGCTTCCAGAATTTCGCCTCCATCGAAATTCAACCGCCGCAACCGGGATCGAACCCTCGTCTTCGGGGTCAGCAGCCGGGCACCATGACTTCTGACCCACCGTGGCGGACAAAACTCCGTACTTCATTACTGCTTATTTCCTTCGTCGTTTGTTGTTGAAAAGGTCTTCGCGAGGGCTTAAATAGTATTTGGCTTATTTGCCCTAGGCTAATGACATTTGTACTTGCCTCACTTTGGCATTCTTGTTTGTTGAGTGGATACGAATTTGCAAGTCCTCTAACAATTAAATGGCATAGCGAAAAATTTGTTCCGTGCAAAATGACACCCAAACTTGTCAGCCCCGTGCCCAAAGATATCTGTTAGTCTCTGTAAATCTCGAAAGTTATCAACTTACTGGACTACGTTGTCAGCGTACATTAGATGCGGAAGCCGCCTCCTGTGTGCTGTCTTTCCGTTTCAGGTAGAATTAAGGCCGAATGAGTTGTCTTTAGCTTTCTTGCTGTGCCAGCCATATAAAGCATGAACATCAATGGCGAAAAAAGATGGTCCTGCCTTAGTCCTTTGTGCTCTTCTACTGGCTCCGCGCACACTAAGCCTTCCCATGTAATGCCCTATATGCAATATCATTTTCATATATCCCTGCGAACCATATAACCATTTCATCAAATTTGCACCTCGACCTTCATGCTCCAAAAATACCCCAAAAGCGCTCCCTCTCTACGAAGTTATATCCAGAAACGCCAACGCTAGTGATCCGTGCCCGCACGTAGACTGATCGATCTTATCATCATCCGCGGCGAGGTGGCGAGTGCTCCCTCGCCGAGTGAGAAAAGCTCGCTGTTTTATTTACTCAGTGATTTTTGTTTCATTTCTTTAAAAGTGACATTGTAGTTCTTTCCCGTTCTAACTTTTTTCTTTTTTGTTGGCTATAATTGATTTTGGTCACGTTTTATGCAATTTTTCAATTCTAACTTTATGTTCGTGCATACTGCTGAAGTAATAATTTTTTTTTCATTATTCCTAAAAACAAGAGCTGATCCTCTTCGACATTTAATCATAGAAGTTTAAAGTCTACAAAAACATGTTTAATGCTTTCTACACAGCTCCCTCATGCTGGACAACTAGCATTTCGTGGTTCATACTTTCTTCTTCATTGCCTGGTCCCAAGAAAACCAGATCAAGCCTTAGCATGGAAGGCACTGCTTCTTGAATTCCGGAAATCGCTCTTTCCAGCTTTGTACTCATTCAGTGATGCTGTTGTGTCCACGTCACATGTTATTTGGACCACCAAGAGCCCGCTGGTCGAGGTGGATCGTAGGAGAGGAGGAACCGACGGAGGCATTCCAGTAGAGACAAAGGAGGAAGAATGGAGAGGGCTTGAATGCCGAAACGCCGCATGTTTGAAAAGTTGTAAAAACGATTGTGTATATGTTTAATTGAATGCTGTATAGCTTGTAATTAGCAATCTGTTAAAGTGGACTGGTTCAGGCAGATGGATCGAGGAAGCGGGACCATAGAAGAAGATACAACCTGGGTTGCTCGTGATAACCAGGTTCGACATAAATTGCAACGTCCTTGTCAGCGGCATCCCACATGGGAACGTTAAAAACTTTGCGATACGAGCAAATCATGAGAGGATATCACTGCCTTTATGTATAGAGCAGGTTATTTTGATCTGGATTGCGCTTCAAATTTTGCTTGAGCATTTAGATTCATGTTTTAATCAACCCCAGTGAGCACAAGCATGCGAGAGGTAGAATTAAAACGTATTTGCAATGGACCGCCGCGGTGGCTCAGTGGTTATGGTGCTCGGCTGCTGACCCGAAAGACGCGGGTTCGATCCTGGCCGCAACGGCTGAATTTCTTTGGAGGAGAAATTCTAGAGGCCCGTGTGCTGTGCGATGTCAGTGCACGTTAAAGAACCCCAGGTGGTCGAAATTTGCGGACTCCTCCACTACAGCGTCTCTCATAGCCTTAGTAGCTTTGAGACGTTAAACCCTATACACCAAGCCAAAACAACCAACCATATTTGCAATGAAGAACGCATAATACACGAGGACGAAAGAAATACAGGCAGTGACAGGCGCTGCTAATATGGCATACTAACTCGCTGGAGCATCTGTTCTAACACAAACTGAAACAGCCATCCGTGCCTACAGAACTAGCTGAACCTGTAATATGCAGGTAATTCTGAACAACAACAAAAAAAGAATGCTACACTTGCAAATCCAAGGCGAAAAAGTAAAAGCGAGCCCACCTGCTGGCGTACACAGCTCAACGTGTTGTTGGGAGAAGCGCCAGACGAGGCTGCGCAAGCAAGTCACAAGTGTCTATTGTCGGGCGTCGCGGACCTTGTCTCCGCGAAGAAGAAGGCAAGGGCGCACAGTTAAGTGCCCGTTTCCTTGCGCCGGATATTGTGCGTGATAAGAGCCTAAGTGATTCAATAAGGGCATGGCAGCGATTGAACACGGATGGCTAAGCGAGAAACTTGCGGCTGCAGTTAGCGGTAGAAGGTACTGAGGGACTCCTTTGAACGCCTAGCAATGATATCAGTCGCAATGCCTCTTGCTTAGCTACACGTGGCGCTTACTTCGTTGTTCTCGCGCGAAATAAGAACGGGCTTGTCAAGCCCGGTTTTTTAACGCGTTGTTTACTTGAAATGCAGCCCAAAGATACTTCAAGAACAAGCACGTACGCTTGCACTTATAGTAGAGCTCTTATGACAGCCCTTAAGCTGTGTCCTCAACTTGCGAGACCTTTGTTCTTTAGCGGTGTCGTATCTATATCTACGTGAAAACACGACATATCTAACTTATCTTGGTGAAAAACATATCTACGTCAAAACACGAGGGACTGAATGGGAATCTATGAGGGTTGGAAATTCTTGCTGCTTTTGTACGCTCTCGCGACTACTTAGAGGACCACAAGAAATTACATGGTTGCAAACTGGCAGCGGTACCCCACCCCCGCGAAAAGCGCCCCGCGTTGTCTGGAGAAGAGCTCGAAGTGCATAGCGTGCTGGTACAACGGTGTAGTAGCAGTATAAGACTTTATTCCGCAAATTGGGATAGAATTTACGGTTTGGGGTCTTGAGCTGCAGGGGGTGTTCCTAGGTACAGGATCCCACTGGTTCTTGCTGCCTCCTCGGCCCGCGCAACCAGCGCAAGCTGATCTTGCGGGTCGGAGCTGGACAGAAGCTCCTCCCACTGCTCAACTGACGGGTTTGTAATTTTGGGCTCTATCGGGCTCGCCCGACAGCCCCATGTGGAGTGGTAGAGGGTGGCTATCTCTCCGCACCACACGCATTCTGCAGTGCATTGCGTAAGCCCAATCTTACTGTATATGTAGCGACTTGGGTATGAGTTTGTTTGTAGCAGTCTCCATGTAGTTACCTGATGTCTTGTTAGTGTTTTGTGGGGAAACGGGTATTTACGGCGTCCTAACTCCCAAAACATGAGCTCTCCGTAGCTGCTCGGAGTAGTGTTGGTTTCCCCCTTGTTACAGCGGTGTAGGATTTAAAACTCCTTAACCTTTAGCGGCTTGCGCACACGAGCCGAGCGCTGAGCGATCAGGACGAAGAACATAGCCGGCTGGACAAAGTACAACCACCTAGATGACGCTTCTTGCAAACACTCAAGCAAGCTTCACAGGTATCGTAGGCGCTGCTGTGGACTTCGCTCGAGACTGACCAACACGAGGGCAGGGTGTGGCGTCCGTTCCGTACAATCTGCATTGTGGGCTGAAAAATAGAAATCCCGCGGCTGCTCAGCCTGCGAGAAATCTTAGAAGCCTTCAAAATCAAGCAGTTAAGAGCTAAATGCGTCAGCTACATCTCTGGCAGGTTTGCAGCAAAAGAGTACAGGTTCATGGGTGGGCATAGGTTGCCACTTGGAATCTTCTGCCGCTCAATTAATTTTGTGCTTGTTGTTTTGATACCGTTTGCGGTTGCTCTTGCGCACGTGCGCCCTGTTCTGTTGTTGGCGATTCACCAAGTACAAAATATTTCACTTGTGCCTCCCGCGTTGTCCTGTGTACTTCCCCTGTTTTTGAACGTGTCCTTTCCGCTGGTTTTCCCACTTACCATGCACCAACTGGCCCAACAAGCTATACGCTTCTTCAATGCTCAGCCGGCTCCCGCTATCTAGGGAAGCTTTCATTGGGAGCCTTCGGAATGTTCATTCGCGGACAGGTTCGCGGTGGCCCTCCCGGTCCCTGCCTTGCGTGACCACTACACGAGTCGCGTGGAGATGGTAGCACAGCATCCCAACTCGAAACCGCACTCGAAGCGTCCCTGGGAAAGGAAGACATAAGGCACAAAATGATGAAAAATCACCACATTCTACAGCACGAACCGCTTCTACAGCTGTTTTATTGAGGTGCGGGCATCGGAGAGCGAGCGGCCAGTAGTGCTCAGAGGTTGTTACACTTAGAGTCGCCAGAAAATTTCAAGTGACTGAAATTTCAATAGTTTGCAAGCCGAAAGTCACGCACCTTAAGGAAAGGATAGCCGGATTCCTGCTTCAGGGTTAGCTCTGCCCATGTAGCTCTGCCCATGAGCGTTCGAAAAGGAGCGAGGTTCTGGTTTTCACGGACTCGTGCCTTCAAACATGCGGCATAGGAATCATTCTTTACTACAGCCACTGGAATGCACACGCGTCAGATTAACAGCTCGCTTTCTCGATATGTTTTGTTCTGGGCAATGTTAACGTAGATCGTGGGAACTGAACTTTTTTTATCCATATCATAGCTGTGTAGAGAGTCATTCTTGGCTCACGAAGGAACGTGGATGCTGCGAAGAAAAGAAATAAGATTTGTGTAAAGAAAAATCCACCACTGACTTGCTCGAACACATTCTACGTCTGGCGCACGTAGACAGCGTGTTAATATGACAAATGTGATTGGATGGTGAAGTGGTGAAGTGTGTGGATGTGTGCATGTTTTTATCTGGTGCCGCAAGTTTTGTCGTGAAACTAGAGAGATTAGGAGGCGAACTGTAGGGCCGCAGTCTAGACTGCGTTCGCAAATGTCGATAGATCAGTGGGGCTCCAATCGGTGTACCCTGCACTGTAAGATTTGTGATGACGAACGGTGATACTTTGTTATTTGACGTGCACGGCTTTCATGGTATGTCTATAAATAAGCTATAAATGCTTCTCTGAATACGTGACCAGTTACGTTTTTACCTGCTGTACTTTGTGCACTCTTCTCGACCTCACCGCTGAAATGCTTATGGAAGAAGGTAAATTAGCACCGAACTATAATCTTCCACAGCCTTACAAGATTATGGGCCTCAAACGCCTCAAACAGCCTCAAACGGACTATGCAGGATACTACTGCACAGTTCTCAGTCAGCCTAGCGAGGAGGTGCTCCAAAAAGCGCTTTCCATTTACTGATCCACTACTAGAAATCTTATACAATAGATATATTGCATCGTCATGTGAAGCGGCAGCATAAATGAGGCAATTTAATTGCAGCCAGATAAAACAAATCAAATGAAGTATTGTGTTTATTCTCCTTTAACCTCGTACTCACTGCTGTCTGCGTGCAAACATTAAACATGCGGGTTACAGTTGGGAAATGAATTGCTCTTGATCTTACGTCGACACGTGGGACAGTGCGATGACCTCTTCTCGAATGTTGCTCCAGAGTTCCATGAAGGAAGCTTTGGTCCCTTTTTCTCGTATCTTTTCTTCAAAACATGCCAGCTGTTCGGGCGTGAAGTAATCTTTCCAGCTGCCTACTCTAGCTTCTTTGACAATGGAAAACTTGTTTTGGTCTCCTTCGTAGCCATGCTTGCTGGTAATCTTTTGTCTGACTATGGTATCATTGCTTTCAGAGATCTCCCTTCCGCGTAAGTCGTGCACAATGACCTTCCTCATGTTTTCTGCTTTGGAGTACTCCAATACGTTCTGAAAGATCTGTTCGTCTTCTTCTAAAGCCTGTCCGTACTGGGCACCTAGGAAGTAAGCCAGTCGTAGCACAGTGCTTCGGGTGTCCATCTTGAGTTCCTCGTAGGTCAGAAAAAGGACATTTGGCTCGTCCTTCAAAGCGTACCCTGAAGTCACGTGGTCAAAGTAGTCGCCATAGCCTAGGTCACCTTCAATGAATGGTTCGACAAAATCTTCGAACTTGCCATCCTGAAAACGGTAGATGCTTAGCTCTGTCAGCATGCGGAACATTGAGACGCAGACGTCCCACGGGTTGCGAGCCACGTAGATGTACTTGGCCCCTTCGTTCATCGTCTCACGGCGGAGTGGTAGATGTGTGGTGAACAGCCTTACGGGCAGAGTCGGCTTCCAGTCAGCGAAGTCTGTGTACTCGATTGGGCGGACGTCATGTGTGAATTCCGGAAAGGTCATCGGCTGACCGCGCTTTACAATGAGCTGCGTGATGTACTGCAACCAGTTGGTGCCACTCTTGGGGTACGAGTGCTGTACGATGTCGCCGTTAGCGGCACGGAAGGAGTAGTTCTTCCTGAAGATTTCGGGATCGAGACAAGGACACCTTGGCACACCATCGATGACTTGGCGGTACGGCCTCCGACCCGGCATGACTAAATTTCTTTAGAGAGGATGTCCTGAAGTGGGAGAATATACGTATTTAGATGAACTGCAAGCATTTTAAAGGTGGCGGATATTTTAAACGACTAATACTTGATTTTCACTCTTCCGACATATTGTAGCAAATAATGCTTTTGAAACACAATTCTTTTCGAAATTTTTGGTCCAGAGGTCCAGAAGAATACGGAAAGTTTGTTGTCGCCACCTCAGGTGTTTCCCGAGTTTCGTTTGTTTCTTAAAGGTTGAGCGGGTGCTACTGTGCATCCGCGTTGGGGCAAATGCACTTGCTTCGCTTGTGCAGTATTAAATTTCACATCAGTACCAATTAAAAAGCTTAGTAAAATTCGATCTCTGTAATGACCGCATGCGTAGAAGTTTTTGAGAATCTCTTGCTACAGTGACAGTGCTGTTATATTAGACTAATGTACCATGCGGTTCAAGCTGAAACTGGCAAGGAGTGACCGGATGCTATATAGGTATGTTTATTAATGGCTATGAATTTAACAATGATTAACTTAATACACTCTCAGGAACCTTCTCATGGACGTATTTAAACAAATAATTGCCTTTCACACGTTGTCCTGCTGGAAAGGGGACAACATAGTGCAGAGTGAACGGCATAGCAATACGTTACGTGTATGTTTTCGCTGTGTCACGAATCCTGTTCTAAGCTCTTGTGTTCGGTACTGATTGGAAGCTTCCACGTTCGGAGAGACACGCGACCAATGTAGCCAAATTCAGTGGCCCTAACAATTTTCTATGTGTAACATTTCTGAGGGCCTTCAGTAAAAACTGCACCCATCAGTGGCTGTCATGAACAGAATCGCGAATAGTTGGTATTGACTATCGGCTACCGCGCACAGAAGCATGCAGTTTAGTGCGAACTCTGGTTTGCCAGCTGTTGTGCGGCATGCATTTCCGCCAGCAAGCCTGTGAAAGTTTAGTTTGTAGAATCGTGCCCGCGTGTGGTGGAAGGCTGGCCGGCTTCTGCATAACATTACATTTCTCAGATGGAAAGTCGGTGGGAATAGACCCTGCTTCTACACGTGCGTTGCGGCGCGTTCAAAACCGAAAAAGAAAGTGGTGAGCCCGTCAGACGTAAAAACCCCGCAGTTTCGGAAGGGCAAAATTTCAGTCGGCGTCAAGGCTTTGCAGGTCGTACCGCAAGCTGAAGTAAACGTAATGTCGGAAGCAAGCACAGCCGAAAATAAATAGCAGTTGTATTTTGCCAGTTTAGCACCGTGAGCAGAAACTTGGAAATTTTTTTTTTTTAAGAAGAAGAAATTTCTTTATTTTGCTTGAGCAAAAAAGGTGACGGAAGAAAAAGCTGCTTAGTTGCAGCTTGACAAAGCTCCCGCCACCCAGACAGCCAGCACTTGCACAGCACATAGTTTTACAAAAATTGATAAAACAGTCCTCTGAAAAGAGCAGTCAATTGTCAATTGTCACGTGTAGAACAATAAACAAAATAAACACTTGAAACAGGATTAAAAGAAAAAAAGAAATCCATGGTACAGGTTAAACAAAAATTTTATAAATTCCCTTGTGCGACATTTGCAGAATGTCTATTTGTTTTTCGTCCAGTTCATTGAGCGCATGCGGTATGGCGTGTTTTAGTCGTTGTTTTCCGTACATTGTACGGGAAAATGGAATGAGCCATGGTGACTGATAGCGAAATGAATAGGTATTTGTTGTTTTTTGTAGTCTAGCTAAGGTCAGAAATGTCTCAGATTTGCCTTGTATTGCATTCTTGTACTTACTTAACAGGTTATAAGAGTACATATCTTCCACTTTTAAAATGCGATGTTTGAGAAAAAGGGGTCCTGTGTGTTCTAAAAATGATGTGTTTTCAATAATGCGGATGACCCGTTTTTGTATTAAGGCAAGTTTATTGATGTTTGACTTGGTGGTATTTCCCCAAAGCAGTATACAGTGGCGGAGTTGTGAATAGAAAAGGGCATTATATAAGAGCTTTCTTGTAGCTAGTGGGAGGGTGTGACGGTGTTTGTTTATTGTACCTACAATCCTACTTAGCTTTGTCGACAGATGTTGAACATGCTCGTTCCAGGACATGTGCTCGGAAAAGAATATGCCAAGCGTTTTCACACATGTTTCCAGCCCAAATGTATACGGACCGAAGGTAATGGTGGGAGATATTCCAGGTAGGACTCCGGGTGCACGAAAAAGAATACATTTTGTTTTGGATTCATTTAGTATCAGGCTATTTTTTCGGCACCATTCCTGTAGATTGTTACAGAATAAACTGGCATCTGTTTTTATTTCTTCTAAGTTTTGTCTAGATATCAATACTGTGCAATCGTCTGCATATATGACAATTGTGCAATCTCTGTAAATTTCTACTATATCGTTGATGTAGAAAAGAAAAAGAATGGGTCCTAAAATGCTTCCCTGTGGGACACCTGATTGAATTTCTTGTAAGTGCGATTTATTTCGGTTTATCTCAACATATTGATGCCGGCCAGTCAAGTATGACCGAATGAGCTTAAGTGAAATACCCCGAAATCCATAGTGCTCTAATTTTTCTAGTAATATTGGATGATTTACACGGTCAAATGCCTTGCTGAAATCTAAGTAAATACCTAAAGTTGTAAGTTTTTTCTCGAAATTTTCCAAAATTACCTCTTTTTGTCTTAAAAGAGCGTCTTCTGTGGAGCGGTGTTTTCTGAAACCGAACTGGTGATCTGTTATGAGGTTATGTTTTCTTGAAAAGCTTTCAATGCGTATATTAATAACTTTTTCGAGTCCTTTAGAAAAAATCGGAAGGATGGATACTGGTCGGTAATTGCTTAAATTATTTTTGTCACCCCCTTTGTGTAAGACCTTGACACGGGCGACTTGCATATTCGTGGGAAAAACGCCAGTAGATAGGGAAGAATTAAATACGTGTGTTAACGTGGGCGCAATTATATCCAGAACATATTTTATCGGTCTTATTTCCATATCGTTCGCATCAACGCTGTGGCTGTTCTTGAGTCCTTGAAAAACAAATATTACTTCTGACTGACAAGTAGGGTGAAAAAATAAGCTTTGCGATACTGAACGCACAGAAGAGGAGGCCTCGGAACAGTAAGCCGTGCTTCCTATTTCTACGAAAAATTTGTTGAAGCGGTCCGCAAGCACTGTTCCGCTTACTTCTTGATTATCAATTACGAGGTCTGGTATTGAACTTGCCTGTACGTTCCTCTTTAGTAGTCTATTTAGATTTTTCCAAACTAGGTCGCTATTTTGCAGACAATCCCTATCAAAAAGGCGAGCGTAATACTCGCGCTTAGATTTTTTGATAGCTTTATTTAATTTATTTCGAAAACGCTTGAATTCCCTCAGTTTGTTGACGTCACGAGAGTCTACAAAAGATTGATAGAGCTTGTGTTTTTCAGCTATAAGTTTGACTATGTTGCGGGTAATCCAAGGCTTACGGGAGCGCTTAAAACTTCGATGTGTTTTTAGTTTGAAGCAAGCAAAATATTTTTGCTTGAAAATTTCTATAAACTTGTTGTATGACGCATTAGAATCTTCAATTGCAAAAATTTCACTCCAGTTCGTCTGAATAATTGCATGCCGGAACTCTTCCAAAGTGTGCGGTGTTATTTCGCGGTACGTGACTGTATGGCCTTTTTGGTTCAAGTTATTGTGTCGCTTTATCAATAAAAAAATTGGCATATGATCACTGATGTCAGAGCTTATGACACCTGACCGAATATTACACGATGAATTTGTCACGAACAAGTCTAACAGTGATGATGATAAAAGAGTGACTCTTGTTGGAGTGGCAATGACATTCTGGAATGCATTGCACTGTAAAACAAGTAAAAAGTCTGTAGTGGGTTCTGTGTTCTTCAGAATGTCAATATTTAAATCACCGCCTATCGTTAGTAAGCAACCACTACAGTTTGCATGAGAGAGTAACCCATCAAAAAATTGCAGGAACGCGGAAATACTTCCATTTGGAGGTCTGTAAATAACAGAGAACATATTTGTGCCTTTCCTAATACAAAGAGTTTCATAGTCGCCGGTAATACAGCTGTACTCCGGTACGATTTCAAAACCGGTTAGACAAGTTTGAATAGACACACCACCTCCTCTAGTATTTTTTCGATTTAGGAAATAATGATTGTAGCCCTCTAGCACAAAATAGTCGCTGTCGTCAGTGTACCACGTCTCGGTCAGCATCAATACATCGAATGGTATAGCACATGCCTCTAGAAGCAACAACAAATCATCATGCTTTTGGGTAACAGATCTCGCGTTCAAATGAATCAGCTTTATCCATTTCTTTGTCTCTGTCGCACTTAAAAGACCAGAAATAGCCTCAGGGCAAATGCTATCAGTACCCATCATTTATCAAAAGGAAAAGGTAGTATCCCAAACCCACGTATACGATCATTTCAACTGCTGTCGCAAATCTTTTGCAGATCACTTTCGTATTGAATCGATACAACCGAGGATGACTCTGTCTGGCGCGCGAAAATGCTGCCATTCCTAATCCATACGAACCGCCAGCCGAAGTCGCGCTTGCGCACAACTGCCTTTCCTAGGAGCTTTTTCACGAACGGACAAAGATGTTCATTTATATAAATTGGTTTGTGGTCTTCTTCGGAATTTTCCTCTGATTCTGTCGCTATGATAGACGTCGTGAGCCTTTTCTTACGCGACTTATCAAGGACCTTATCGCGTTTCTCTCGTCGTTGGAACTGGACTACTATGTTTTTCTGATTTTTTTCCTTCGTTGGCACACGGTGACATACGTCCACATCACTCGATGATATAGGCTCACCGATAGCATTTCCAATCTTTTCCAAGATACCAAGAAGGTTTTCATTCGGTTCTTCGGTGATACCTTTGATTTCAATATTTCTATTTCGTGTATATTGCTCAGACTTAACAAGGTTGTTCTGGCAATCTGCAAGATCTTTTTCAAGTGTGTAGACTTGCTGCTTCAATTTTTCGTTTTCTTTTTGTAGCAAGCTTTTTTCGTTCAGAGTGGTTTCGAGGCGTTTATTTGCCTCGTCTAAGCTTTTGCTAACGAATTCTACGCTCTGTTTCATGTCTTCTAGTTCTGTGCGAAAGCCACGCTCTTCTGTTCGTAGGCTTCGTTCTATTCCCTCTTTGAAGGCTTTAAGTTCTAATTTGAGTTCCTCTTTCAGCTCTCTGATCGCCTGCGCAACTTCCTTAGACATTTCACACAGTAGTCTGAGGCAGGCACACTCAAAAAGTCACCGAAGGCAGCAGTGACAGCAAAAAGAAAAAAAAACCCTAATTATTGTGCACAAAAAGTGTACTGACCTGCAATATGCAGAAAACAGGCGTTAGCTGCTGCTTGCTGTGCTGTCACTGCTGCCAAGTGCTGCACACGGGTTCTGCGCCGGCTTATATGCCGAAGATTGGGTCACGTGATTGGGTCACGTGATTGTAAATCGATGTCGTGGCGATATCTTCGTGGCCTGGCTTGTGGCGTCGGGCGATGACCACGTCAGGCAGGCAGGTGCGCAGGTAGTGCAATCGTTGATCCGGGGGTTGCAGATTTGCGGTAGGTATGACTGCAATATGCAGAAAACAGGCGTTAGCTGCTGCTTGCTGTGCTGTCACTGCTGCCAAGTGCTGCACACGGGTTCTGCGCCGGCTTATATGCCGAAGATTGGGTCACGTGATTGGGTCACGTGATTGTAAATCGATGTCGTGGCGATATCTTCGTGGCCTGGCTTGTGGCGTCGGGCGATGACCACGTCAGGCAGGCAGGTGCGCAGGTAGTGCAATCGTTGATCCGGGGGTTGCAGATTTGCGGTAGGTATGACTGCAATATGCAGAAAACAGGCGTTAGCTGCTGCTTGCTGTGCTGTCACTGCTGCCAAGTAAATGCTAAAAAGGTAAATGCTAAAAAATTAGTTTGTGGAAGCGCAGCGCAGTATTGAAAGGCAAATGATTGGTGTAACTTTTAGAGATAGGAAGCGAGCTAAGTGAAAATTAATACAAAGGAATATGCGAAATATGCGAGAACAAAGTGTCGCGAAAAAGTAGCGCTGCTAAGTAAACGGGAGTTATCCACTGCGCTGCCTTGGCCAGATTAATTCCCGCTGCTTGAAATGCAATCTGCCCTTCTAAGCAGGAACTGTGGTGTGTTGCCATGCATTGCGAATAAAGACGTTCGAGTTCGTTTTCACACAACTCAGACTAGTTCAATAAAACGCGTTGCGGGGCTAGTTGATTATGCATTGTTTTTAAAAGACTGATTCGCACAATTTTTTTTTGGCGAGCACACAAACAGACATCGCCTGTCCCGTCGTGTCTCTCTGTTTGCTCTTTAGAAAAGACTAGCGCTCAATCACTGTTGGGACTTGATCTACTAAATGCACCATTTATCCGCTGTCGCAAATTCTGTACATTACCGATTGTCAGATTTAATTCATCTTAACAAATGTTTTACAATACCAATTGAATGTGGGCTCAAAATCCGACATAATAAGCAGGCTATGATTGTTTTAATGAATTCCTTTATAATTTGGCGTGAAACTGTTGAATATGTGAACTTCCCATTTGTTGTAGTCCTGCTCCTTCAACCGCTCTTCACTAAATATTTAACCTTCTGCTTCCCACGCTACAAGCGATGTCCTCTCATGCCATCCTGTACTGGCTCTTCTGTGGTTTTGCCTTAATCTCCGAATAGAAATCTCGTAATAGAATTCTTTCTGTATTTCTAGCTTCAGTCACAAGTCTGTCTTTACGCAGAAAATGGCATTCACAAAAGTAAGTCCTAGCCGGGACTAGCATTCCTTTCAAAAGCCTCTTAGAAATTTAAACCAGTTCTATCCCCATAGTGCTATATTCTCCACTGCGTCATTTTTTCTCCCATTGCCCCTAGTAGTTTGTTCGTGCTTTCCCGAGTACAGTATTGTGCACCTTTTTTGTGAAGACTTTTAAAAATTTCAGCGCCTTAGTCGCTAGCTCGGTTACATTGAAGCTGAGCGCAGAGCTTAGGCATTTCGGTAACTTTTGTCTCGTAGTTAGTTTATCAACAGTACTTGCCTGCTTCAGCTCTGCATGAGGCAAACTCGTGTCTTCCTCTAAATCGACGAACCGAAAGCCACCAATTCTGGATTTTCGTCAAAGGGCGTTATTGGCGCCACCTGTTGTTTGTACAATAAAGTTCCATGGCACGAAGGTCACCAAAGTCAGCATTACAAGCTACGCAGGTCTTTTGATGGCGCCACTGGCGCCCTTCGCGGCAGTCCGGTGGTGGCGGCGTTTAGTTCGTCGATCTTGGCGCAGACGGTTCCAGAGTTGCATCATTCACGGCTGAATACAGTGACTATCGTTGCAAAACTTGCTACGAGACAAAAGTTACCACAATACGCAAGCTCTGTGGTCAGTTTTACAGCAAAGGAGCCAGCGTTTGAGGGGGAAATTTTTTGAAGTGCTCACGATAAAGATGCACAATACTGTACAGGCGCGGACAGAAGTAAACGGAGCGCGCCGCACAGGAAAGAAGTAGAGTTGCTGTTACTGTACATGCTATATGCTGTATATGTTAGAGTTCCTGTATATGCTAACAAAGGTAGCTTTGGTAGCATATACAGTAACTGTAGAAAGAACTGCGTGTCAGCGCCGCCTACCCGAACCAGACGAAAGCTCAAAATCGCCGCGCGCATGTGCAGGACCCTTACCGGCGCGACCCTCTCATTGCTCCGCTTGCCTCGCGTTCGGCCCGCACCGCGTCAATGTCATGCTGATGGTGATCGCGATCGGATGGCCACTCCCTGTGTAGCGAGCGGGCCTTTCGGAATGCACAGACCGCTGCCTTGATAAGGTAGATTCCGCGGGGACGACACTATCATTACGGCTCTTGATCTGAGAAAGCTGTAGGCGTGTCTCCATCGAAAGTAGCCCGCGTCCTTCAAACTTTTGTTGCCACTGGGATTCATTTGCACCTTGCTATCGACCGAAAGTGCTAAAAACACTCCATCTACCGCCCTAGTTTCGGGTTCGGTTATTGGAGTTGGTTTTCGCCTTGCTCCTATGAGGAACCGATACGGCGGCAATGCATGCGACCTGTGTGTCTGTCCCGCAGCACACTGCTTCTGCACTGGAACCTCGCCTGGTAGCTCAGCTTAAAATGAGACGAAACCGTCGCTGCGGGCGCTTTTTGCAGTGCGATCGAGCGTCGCTAGGATAGTGACTACTCCCAGACTAGCTGGAAGCATTTGGTGGGTTGCAGCGCATATATTGTAAAACAGACAGATGTCTATATGTAACAGGCAGCATGAGGTAATTACTTTGCACAGAGGAGTTAGGATTGCTGGCCGGTGTCTGTCGTGGCTCCTTCTCTTATTAGTGGGCGCACACTGGTGCTTATAGGCCGAATTTCGCACGCGCGGCTCGCACCAGTGACGCACCACTGCCGCGGCATTCACGTGTGCTAGACAGCGGGTGCTTGTAGTCGCCCGAAGATCCGAAGGTGCACGCAAGGTGATTACCCGAACTTTGCTCCGCACATGGCAGCAAGATACGCAGCGCGCTGTCCCGGTGGCGATAAGAGCAGGTTCCAGTACAGGGGCAGTGTGCTTCGCGGCAGACAGACAGGGTGCATGCATTGGTGCTGCGTCGGCGCCTCGCAGGGGCAAATTGAGTTATAGATGATAACTGTAGGAAATTAACCCGAAAATGTGACAATGTGCGCAGTGTTTCGAGCGTGTTTGGTTGCTAGCGAGACACATACGAGTCCAAGGGGCAAAAAAGTTTGAAACGTGCGGGTCATTTGCGGCGTAAACGCGCCTCCAGACCAAGCTATCTCAAGCTATCTCAGACCAAGCTATCTCAGACCAAGCGGCATAACGGTAGTGTCGTCCCCGCGTAATCTACCTTATCAAGGCAGCGGTCTGTGCATTCCGAAAGGCCCGCTCGCTACACAGGGAGCGGCCATCCGATCGCGATCATCGTCAGCATGACATAGACGCGGGCCGAATGCGAGGCAAGCGGAGCACTGACAGGGTCGCGCCGGTAGGGGGCCTGCACATGCGCGCGGCGATTTTGAGCTTTCGTCTGGTTCGGCTAGGCGGCGCTGACACGCAGTCCTTTCTAGAGTTACTGTATATGCTACCAAAGGTAGCAGAGTTGCACGTAGGTCCGCCATCTTGCCTGTCAAGCAACCAAAGTTATGCGGCGAAGCCGCACTCCGTTTCTGCAGGCGACATGCCTAGCGCATCACCGATTGACCGTGGGCGCTTTTCCGAGGTTTTTAAACCACTTTTTCAATTGATCGCAAAAGAAAGCATCTAAAAAGCTGACTGCGTAACCCAGTCAAAAAATATAGCCAAGAAAAAACGGTGCTCTTTCTAGCGCGCGCTGTGAGCTGCGGCAGCAAGCGACTCCCACAGTCACCTTCCCCGAACTATTTACCTGATAACCTAAGGGCAGACTCAGTATTAAGGCGGAAGCCTGTAATGCCTCATCGTTGTAAGCAGGAGCTGTCGACAGAAAATGTCACGCTTTTCAGTTGGTCGAAACGGTCGTAACGTCACAGTGCGCGAATTTCAAACGGGGCCAATTGTACTTTGGGTACTAACCATGCAACCAATTAAAGGGATCGTATAGTGATGCTCCAAGTAAGTTTGAGCACGGCCGGTCTCGACGCGCGCGCTCTTTCGTACGGCCTGTGCATGAGGGGCAGTTGCTACCTATCGCCGCAACTCTCCGGGGGCGCTGCGAGCCAACCCTCTCAGCTCGAGGGGAACCGCTGAAATGTACTATCGCGCTCAATATGAGTTGCAACGCGCGATCATCGACCGGGGTTCGTTCCGTGGGGTGCCTCCTCCAAACAGTCGCTCGGAATTCTGGGAGAAACTTTTTCCTGAGCGGGGGTGCTGTTGTTTCCTGGAACAGCAGTTTCTCCCAGAATTCCGAGCGACTGTTTGGAGGAGGCACCCCACGGAACGAATCCCGGTCGATGACCGCGCGTTGCAACTCATATTGAGCGCGATAATACCCTCGACGTAGCCTCGGCGGGCGCTGGTTCGGTTACTTTGCACATATTGCTGAACGGCTGCTCCGCGCATTGAACAAGAACTTGACAACCATATCTTATGCAGCCACTGCTATCGGCACGCAAAGCAGGGAACTAGTAGATGGATCTCAAAACATTGAAGTCGGCATGCAATGATGGCGCAGAGTATTACAGGATAGGGCTGTATCATCTGCGACTAACAGGAATAAAAGTAAGGCAAGTTATTACAGGGCGAAGCCACGGTTAGGAAAACATTTATTTTCATCTTCAGAGCTGGCACAGTCTCTGTCGATACTTGGAAATGTATGAGGAAAATATAAAGCACTTTCCGTTTGAAAACATTCGAAGTGTCTGTGCCATCTGTTCTCACTGCGCGAAACACACGAGATCAGAAAGATTCTTTGCTCGTTGGAACTCCGATATTGTTTCACACACTTAAAGAACTGAAAAGAATAACAGGCACTGCTTGTAATGACCTATACAACATTGTCGTGCGGCTCACAGTTCAAGGTATGTCAGTTGCAGCCTTAAATGCTTTCGAGTTGGCCTGTGGATGAAACGAGATGGCTTGTCATTTTCATTTGTCAAGTTCTCTGTGTAGTTGACGAGAAGAATTCGGAGAAACTTCTCAGAAATGAGGTGCACTAAGCATTTGGTGTGGCTTCTGTCAACCCCTTCCGGGCAGCATAGGAAGGGCGAATCTTCTAGATGTGGTTCAACGATTAATTACAAGGCTTCGAGAAATTTTTGACTGTGGGAGATATTTGGGCGCCTTTAAAAAAACACACAAAAAACGCCGAAATCATTTCCAGGAGAGCTAGAAACTCCGGCTTTGGATAGTGAACTTCACGATTCTCTTGAGTACGCAGAAGTCTGTGGAGAGGACTACTAGTGTTGTTCGTCGTCACAAGTACGCTAGCAAGGCGCGCGAAGCATGGGGCAGGCGCAAAAATGACATCACGTGGCAAACCTTTCGTACACGCGTTTAAGTACAGCGACACAGCAGCACACCATATGCGCAGCTTCATTTCACAAGTTTCTGAAACGAATGTCCATGAAAAGTCCGATGCAGAAAACTTGCTGAGAAACGTGACCCTGCCAGCAAGACGCGCGAAGCATGAAGCACATGGCAAACCTTTCGTTCACGAGCTAAACACAGCGACAAAACCAACACGTGAAAAAATGGACTCGTGCGCGCCGACTGCTCAAAACTGGCTCTGGCGCCGCCGCGGGAAGGGTCGGCTCGCAGCGCCCTCTCGCGGACATCAGCGGTGGTGCAGCGCAGAAAAAAATGCTTTGTTCTCTCGGCGCCTGCTCAGGCCGTAAGGAGAGAGCGAGAAAGCGCGCGCGTCGAGACCGGCCGTGGTTTGAGTTTAGTTAATTACTTAACCAATTAGTCCAAATAACCTTTCTTGTCAGCCCAGCTAAATAAATAAAACCGAGTAAGAAATTGGCCGAGCTTGGGAATCGAACCCCGGTCTCCGCAGTGCGAGTCGAGCACGCTACCACTTCGCCATGCCAGCTCGATGGTTTGGAATGAACAAAGGTGCGTCTAATGAACACGGTGTGTTCGTTCACTCCCATCTTCCTCCCTTCTCTTCCGGCGAGGTTTAGGTGTCCACCGAGATATGAGAGACAGATAAATTTCCTTTCCTCAAAAACCAATTTACTGACGAGCAAGGCGTATTTGTCCGCGTTTCAGATTGGTCCAAATTGTCGTGATGTCACCACGCGCGAATTTTGACGGGTGTCCACCGAAATATGTGAGACAGTTACTGCCCAACTTTCTTTCGTCAAATACAATTTTCGACTAGTCTCTACTGAGATATGCGAGACAGTTAATGCGTAATTTCCTTTCCTCAAATACAATTTTCATTTTCTTCATTACGGCCCCTCTTTCTTCTTTCACTCCACTTCCTCCCTTCCTGTACAGTGCGGCTCAGGTGTCCACCGAGACGACAGAGAATTACTGCGCCATTTCATTTCCTTAAAAAGCGTTGCGTTCAAAGGGCAAGGCATCGCGCCGAACCAACACCACCTGGCCGAACGGGTGGTGGCGTTCAATGGACTCCGTGGCAGCGCTACAACACGCTGTCGCGTTCCACTCCTAAAGGCGAAGCTTAAGCGTCATTAATTGGCAGTTAATTAATGCACCAACAAAATGTGGTGAACAATCGCGTAGCAGAATGCAGCACTCAGGCTTTCGCCTTTCGGCACTTTAGCCGCTAAAGTTCCTCGTAATTTTTTCTAAATACTCCGTGCAAATGCAGCATTCATTCATCTTTGCGGAAACATTTATACACCGGACCTGCGTTAAAAAACCTGTTTATAGTCTCCTTTACTAAAAACGAAACCCTGCAAAAAGTTATGAGCCGGAACTATAAAAAGGACAGTATAAAAATCCAAAATACAGTTTAATCGAAACTGGATGAACGTTACCATCTGAGGTTAACAATCAGATGCCTAAACATGTTCCTCTCGATTAAAAATTGTTTGCCATTGAGGTTTTATGCCAACAGGAATAAATACGCAACGCAGAGCTCTATTTTAGCGTTTCAACAGTGTACATGAAAAAGCGCAGAGCCGCAAGTCGAGCCTGGTTTCGGTAAATAAACCTCAATGCAACCTTTAGCAAAAAAAAAACAAAAACAAAAAAGGCGTGAGCTACGCACGCTCAAGGAGGTTATAATAAAACATCTGGAGTGGAGGCCCCCTATGCATGCATGCAGAAACAGGTGAAGCCAGCCATAGCGACTGGCGGCCATCTTGCCAGGGGCAGAAAGAGGCCGTGGTGAAATGGGCGCCAGCAAAGAACGACTAATTTTGCTAATTTTTTTTCGCTTCATGCGCAAGATTAAGTGGGAAACATCTTATGGTAGGGATGTTGCTTCTAAGGGCACTAAATTCACTTGTATAATCTCCCCGATTTCCGCACGAATTTGCTTGAAAGGATGTGGTAGGCGATTTCTCCAGACAGTGTTGCTGCCTTGCAAAGCTGATAATTTTCTCAATAAATCGCGTAAAGCGTGTCGTTTCAGCTAATCATGCAATTAAACCGTAGCAGTGATAGGAAGAAAAATTTACTGATAAACGTACTCTTTACTGGGAATATGAGAGAAGCCAACAGCCACAGAAACCAAGGAGCACAGGGGATTTTTTATTTATTTATTTATTTGTGGTGTTGATCAAGTAAGAATATTACTGTCGCTTAAAGCTAATTGATTAGAAATGCAGAAGAACGACGAAGAAGGACGATAAAATTAAGCGTTTACAGTTCTGTAATGCATGGTAGAGTTCTCGAATATCAAAACATGCGGAAAGAAACGAAAGCAGCTGCAATGTTCCAGCATACTGCCATTGCCACCTTGAATAGGATCTGCCGCACATAGCCCAGATCACCAGTAATAATGGCACCATATGGCCTTGCAGTTTAATTTATGAATACCACTAGAACTGCTTCATGGTGCCATAAAGCTGTGTATGCAGTATGTATGAACAAGAAAACCGCGCTTTACTTTCATTTAATCAGTGTTTATTCATTTTATTAAAGGGTTCCGTGGCAAATTAAGATAGAAAGGCAAACATGAAAAGCAGCACTTGCGGAAACAAAAAGTGACACCTAAAGAGCACTCTCAAGAACAGCAATGCCGGCCATCTAAATCTGGCGTATGTATACTGCATTGTTTAACGCATATATACACCAAAGTCACTGATTCTTAAAGACAAAGTCTGAAAAAGAGAGTGCGCACCTTCTCTTTGCAGTTTCCTCGGTTCATCTCCTTAGCAATGCGATGAATTCGGATCTTCAAATGGAGTTGTGCAATTTTCTTGGATAAATTGTAAATGTGGACACAAGACAGACACAAGAGAGACAACCAACAGGACTGGCGTTGAACTAACGACTGAAATTTTATTGAAAACGGCAGAGCTTTAAATACAAACAGGCCATCACAATTCCAAGATTCGAAGTTGCGCATGCCTTCTCGTGATTATCGGGTGTGTGATATCCATTGGAGTGGTTTTGATGCTGGCATTATATACTCTTATGGCGGGTCATTATCTTCTTGGAATTGCGATGGCCTGTTTGTATTTAAAGCTCTGCCGTTTTCTATAAAATTTCAGTCGTTAGTTCAGCGCCAGTCCTGTTGGTTGTGTCTATCTAGTTGCACATGCCTTCTCGTGATTATTGGGTTATTGGGGGGGGGGGGGGGGGGGTGATATCCATTGGAGCGGTTTTGATGCTGACATTATATAATCTTATGGCGAGTCATTATCTTCTTAGAATTGTGATGGTCTGTTTGTATTTAAAGCTCTGCCGTTTTCAATAAAATTTAAGTCGTTAGTTCAGCGCCAGTCCTGTTGGTTGTGTCTCTCTTGTGTCCCCGTTTTTTTTTGCGCTGCTATTACCTTCCTTAAGATCAATCACTGACTAGCCCATACAAAAATTTTGATCGACTGCAAGACATCCTTAAATGTTGCCATAAGCCCACCACGGCTCTTTGCACGAATGAGGCTGCTCAGCTCACTAGAATGCAGTGCTGCCACACAATCCTCACATTGTGTTCTAGTAGCAACTTTTGCAGCTACAATTCCTGCAATATGGGGAACAACTGAGATAAAGTGCACTAGCACAACCGCAACAAAACACCAGGGTGCCACTAAGCTGCACGGCGGTCGCTACACGTTCTGGCTGTTCTCTGCCCCTGGCAACATGGCGCCGCGTCAGTTAGCGCCGGCTTCACTTTTCGAGCGCCCCCTCCACTCCAGAAGTTTTAATATAACCTCCTTGCGCACGCTAGACCAATGTTACTAGATTACGTAATCTAGTAGCGTTGCGCTAGACACCCCACAGCACCGAACGTCTCGTAGCGTTGCGCTAGACACCCCACAGCACCGAACGTAAACAGCCGTTGGATAGTGGATCCGCTTCGAACTTGGCCGGCTGTCAATCCAGTCCGTAACGGCCAGTTAGGATGCAAAAACTCGTGGTTCTTGCTCAGACATCTACTGGACCCAACTCACACCAAATCCACATCTCACAAGAACCTCACCCGTGTCATACACGATTTTCAGGGCACAAATGAGGAACTCCTCGCTACCCTGAAAGACAAATACATCAATACTTCCACTGAAATTCCCATCCCTTCAGGGTACACGGGTGCTCAGAACACCAACATGGACGCCGACATCACGGCAGGAGAAGTCCGCGCCGCCCTCAACCAGATTAAAACCACCGCAGCCGCTGGCGACGACCACACAACCAACAAGATGCTTCGTAACCTCGAAGATCAGTCCGTCGAGGCAATCACGGACCTCTTCAACCAACACTGGCATGAGGGTCGCCTTCCAGACACTTGGAAGCATGCCAAAGTGATTTTTATACCTAAGCCAGGCAAACGACTCGAGCTGGGCAACCTTAGGCCCATCTCGCTCACATCCTGCCTGGGAAAGGTCATGGAACAAGTCATACTCAATAGACTCCACACTCACGTAGACCAAGAGGACCTTTTTCCCCCCACTATGATCGGCTTCAGGACCGGCCTCTCCACTCAAGACATTATGTGGCAAATCCAACACGACATCCTCGATCCGAGACCCATCCGAGCTACACGAACTATCCTAAGCCTAGATGTCAGCAAGGCTTTCGACAACGTGTCACATGCTTCCATCCTGGCAAACCTCTCACAGATGAATGTAGGCACTCGCACTTACAACTACATCGCCGACTTTCTTCATAACTGTACAGCAGAACTTCACATTGCAGACCTCCACAGCGAGAAGATCACACTAGGCACCCGAGGAACACCACAAGGAGCAGTCCTATCTCCGTTCCTTTTCAACACTACAATGAGAAGCCTCCCTCCGCTCCTGGAAGAGATACCTCACATTAAACACTCAATATATGCCGACGACATTACCCTGTGGACCAACTCTGGCTCTGACGGGGAAATCCAAAACTCCCTCCAAACAGCGATCGATAAAGTACACTCCTTTGTACAGGCGAACGGGCTCACATGCTCCTCCACGAAGTCGGAATTACTAGTCATCAGGGACAGACGAGTTCGCTTGCCAGTCCCCGACCCGCAAGAACCTATTGTGCTTGAAGTCGACACACATCCCATACCTCCGGTCCGCACCATCCGCGTTCTGGGTATGTTAATACAGAACAACACGCAAAACTCGGAGGCCATTCAGCGCCTCCGCACCACAGCCAATCAGATCAACGGCCTTATCCGCCGCATCAGCACCCGCCGCAGAGGTATGAAGGAGGATGACCTCTGTCGGCTCACGCAAGCTTTCCTCATTAGCAGGATAGTCTACTCCTACCCCTACTATCACCTCCGCCGGAAGGACGAGGAAGCTGTGAAC
This sequence comes from Amblyomma mixtum, assembly GCF_055824585.1. Classification (NCBI taxonomy): domain Eukaryota; kingdom Metazoa; phylum Arthropoda; class Arachnida; order Ixodida; family Ixodidae; genus Amblyomma; species Amblyomma mixtum. Next base: position 171,528,475 of record NC_143013.1, on the reverse strand, counting down.
AGCATTATACGTTCAGCGTACAAAGCGGCACTGGGGCTACCTCAGTACGCCAGCACACAGCACATCCTCCAACTCGGCATCTACAACACGCTCACAGAACTCATAGAGGCACACAAGACCGCCCAAATCCACCGCTTCTCCCGCACTAAACACGGGCGGCTCATACTTGACCGTCTCAACATCAATCCCATAGGCGACATCCACCCCACGACGCCCATTCCGATAGGGGTCTATAGCCGCCTAGTTATAAAACCAATCCCCAAAAACATGCTACCTGGCCGCCATGATACGCGCCGTCAGCTGAAAGCCCAAGCACTAGATGCCACATACCTTGCCGACGAACACGCAATATACGTAGATGCTGCACGGCAAAGTGCAAACACATACGTGGCTTGTGCAACCACGCCACAATCTACTCTCGTCACCGCCGCCACAGTAGTAGCTCACTCTCCGACAGCGGCAGAAGAAACCGCCATCGCGCTGGCCATCGCTGACCCACGTACGCGCACAGTCCTAAGCGACTCCAAAAGAGCGATACAAAATTACTCGGCAGGTTTTATCTGCCACCCCGCTGCACGCATCCTTCGCGGCTGCACTCTCGACCATAAGATCAACCTGGTCTGGGTACCCGCCCACGCGGGAAACTCTGGAAACGAAGGGGTCGACCGACTAGCCCGAGGAATAACCAACCGGGAGGAGGAGGAGGAAAACTTTTATTTCTATTTACAGTGAGAGGTCGATGGGGCGAGCCGGAAGGGCCCGCCCCTTACAAACACTAGGAGGGATCCCTAGTCCGGGATCCCTGTAGCTTCCGCAGCGGCCCGGGCTCTAGCTACCAATGCCTGTTGGGCATGGAGTTCGGAGCAGCCGCGCAGGGCAGCTTCCCAGTCCTCTCGAGTGGGGTGGAGGTGGGGTGGGTAGGCAGGATTGGAAGGGCATGCCCACACCATGTGGTAGGTGTCCGAAAACTCCTCCTCACAGTGTGGGCACGCGCCCGAGAAAGAAGAATTGAAGTGCTTAAGTACTGCCGGGCACAGTACAGTATTGGTATAGAGGCGGAGAAGCCAGCGCTCCTCCACCCTGGTGAGGCCTTTACAGGGAGGGGGATAGAGACCATGAAAGTTTTGAAAAAGAGAGGTGATCTCTTTAAAGGTGATGGCCGGATTGAAATTGAATTCCGGATCAGGCTGCGGATGAGGCGACGCCCGGTGAGTAACCGCGCGGGCGGCAGCGTCTGCTGCCTCGTTCCCCTCAAGACCCGCATGAGCCGGAGCCCACACGATGGTTCGATGGGTCGGAAACCCTGTGTATTCGCATGCGTGGAGAATTTTGAAAGCACGGTCTGGAATATACCCTTGCTCAATATTGCGGCAGGCGCCCCTGGAGTCCGTAATAATGACTCGGGACTCTGGATCTGCGGCGGCCAGTGCAATGGCGATCTCTTCCGCAAATGTAATGTTTGGGGCACGGAAAGTAAGGCCCTGAACTGTAGTGTTTTGGTGGATGACGGCCGCCGTGTACCAACCCCCATGGTGTGGGCCGGCCGCATCCACATAGAAGACACCTGGCTTATGGCCATATTGTTGAGAAATAGCCTCCGCCCGCGCGAGACGGCGACCATCATGGGTGTATGCAGTCATGTTCTTCGGAAGGGGTCGCACCTGGAGTGCAAAGCGCCAGGCTTCAGGGATGCGGACCCGTTCTTCTGTATGTGTTGCGTAGGATATGTGTAAGCGGGTCAGAAGGCGGCTCCCCGCAGGTGTTTTGCTTAGGCGCAAGTATTGATTGTTAAGATGAGCTTCTCGTAACTCCCCAAAGGTGTTGGCCATCCCCAGACCGAGGAGACGCTTGTTGGACGTCGTTATGGGGAGGTCGACCGCTCTCTTATAAATCTTGCGGAGAACTACTTCTAAGGCATTCTCATCGCATTTGCGTAGGTGGAGGTAGGGAGCCGAATATAAAATCCGGCTGGTCACGAATGCATTGGCCAGCCGCAGGGCATCTTTGCATCGTAGTCCCCCCTTTTATTGGACACCCGGCGGAGCATCCGACCCACCTGGTCCCCCACCTTACGTAGCTTGTTTAGGGTAGTGTCTATCTTGCGCCTATGATGAATGAAAAGCCCCAGTACCCGGATCTCCTCGTGTTCAGGTATCGGTCCGCTAAGTAGGGAAAGGGCAATTTTGGTTGTGCACTTTGAGTTGGGGCGTATGTGCACAAATTCAGATTTGCTCGGGGAGCATTCAAGACCACAGCGACGAGCGTATTCGTCCACAATAGCTGCCGCTTGTTGCAGGTTGGTCTCGATGTCTCCAACCGATTGTTGTGTTGCCCAGAGGGTGATGTCGTCCGCATACAGAGCGTGCTGCACACCGGCGACCTCTGCCAGCTGGGTAGGGAGCTTCATCATGGCCAGATTAAATAGTAATGGCGAGAGGACAGCTCCCTGTGGGGTAACCAACCGGGCGGCCGGCCCCACGGACCCAGACGCTCTTGCCGAGGCTCCCCAGACCTTTGCCGAAATTACCAACCTCTACAGAGAGATGAGACGCCAGTTCCCGCCTCCACACCCCGACTTGAATCGAGCGCAAGCCAGCTTGCTCCGCAGGTTGCAGACGCACTCCATCCTTAGCCATTCTAGACTTTCACTCATCACAGACGGGGAATATGACCCCGTCTGCCAAAATTGTTACCAGGGAGAAATCGCCACCCAGGCACACATCCTCTGGGGTTGCGCGGGAAATCCGCCCCCTCGAACCTTACTGCCAGCTCCCTCCGAAGAAGGATGGAACCAACTCCTCAAAAGGCCAGACAAGAGCATCCAACTGGCACTCATTTCGTGGGCCCAGGAAGTCGCCCCCACCTGAGGGCCACACCAAGCCCACCTGCCCTAAATCCCTCCAATCTATGGCAATAAAGTTGTTTCTCTCTCGGGAATAGACCTCTCCCGGCTATCCCGGCCTACGTCATCAGCGCACGTGTTTCTGGTCCGATGGGCAAAACATGCACCGTACCGAGGAGGCTCTCGGAGGGAGAAGAAAGGCTGCAGGGCGTCTCGAATCGGGGAAGAGAGGCGGCGGGGGAGCACTCGACACCAGTAAAAATTCAGGGGGCACTTAGGCTGTCTAAAGTGCGTAGAGGCGAAAGCGTTTTCTGCACCACTTTCGCTGCTTCTGTGGCACTGGTGGCGGCACATGTAATTGAGTACTAATTACTAAGTGATGACAAATCACTAATTAATGGTTAATTAGTGATTAATACCTGAATACTAATTAATTGCTAATTAATGACGCTTAAGCGCCTTTAGGAGTGGAGCGCGACAGCGTGTTGTAGCGCTGCCAGGGAGTCCATGGAACACCACCACCCGTTCGGCGCGATGCCTTGCCGTTTGAACGCAACGCTTTTTGAGGAAAGGAAATGGCGCAGTAATTCTCTGTCATCTCGGTGGACACCTGAACCGCACTGTACAGGAAGGGAGGAAGTGCGAGTGAAAGAAGAAAGACAAAGATGGCCCGTAATGAGGAAAATGAAAATTGTATTTGAGGAAAGAAAATTACGCAGTAACTGTCACACATATCTCGGTTGACACCCGTCGAAATTCAGGGAGGGGGGGGGTGCACTTTTTTGCTCTCAAGTGCGTTCACTGATGTGTGGTTAAGATGATAAGCTTCGCCTCTAAGAGTGGAACGCGAGAGCGTCTTGCAACGCTGCCAGGGAGTCCATAGAACGCCATCGCCCATTCGGTTCTACGCCTCGCTCGTCGGTAAATTGGTTTTTGAGGAAAGGAAATGTATTTCTCTCCCATATCTCGGTGGACACCTAAACCTCGCCGGAAGGGAAGGGAGGGGGATGGCAGTGAGCGAAGACACCGTATTCACTAGACGCGCCTTTGTTCATTCTAAACCACCGAGCTGGGATGGCGGAGTGGATAGCATGCTCGTCTCGCACTCCGAAGCCCGGGGCTCGATTCCCGAGCTCGACCAATTTCTGACTCAGTTTTATTTATTTATATGGCTTGACTAGAAAAGTTAATTAGGCTAATTGGGTAATTAACTAATCTCAGTACCACTTACTTGGAGCACCACTACATGATCCCTTCAATTGGTTGCATGGTTACTAGCCAAAGTACAATTGGCCCCGTTTGAAATTTGCGCACTGTGACGTCACGGCCGTTTCGACCAACTGAAAAGCGTGACATTTCTGTCGACAACTGCTGCTTACAACGATGAGACATTAAAGGCCGCCGCGGTGGCTCAGTGGCTATGGTGCTCGGCTGCTGGCCCGAAAGAAGCGGGTTCGATCCCGGTCGCGGCGGCTGAATTTCTTTGGAGGAGAAATTCGAGGCCCGTGTACTGTGCGATGTCAGTGCACGTTAAAGAACCCCAGGTGGTCGAAATTTCCGGAGCCCTCCACTACGGCGTCTCTCATAGCCCTAGTCGCTTTGGGACGTTAAACCCCATAAACCAAACCAAACCAAAACCGGTTCAGAACCGAAAGTGGACGATTTTACTCATCGAGCGTCGTCTTCTCCGCAGTACACGGTTGCTTGGACACCACGTGATGGCGCTCTACCATTTGAGTCGCGAGCGGCGTTTTGAAAACAGACGCGCAACTCTGCTACCTTTGGTAGCATATACAGTAACTGTAGTCCTTTACTGCGTAGCGCGCTCCATTTGCTTCTGTCCACGCCTGTACATCTTGCCGTCACTTGTCCGTAACCATAGACATTTGTATCCTCGTACCGTGGGTGTTGGTGGCCTCGTATCGTGGGTTGCTGGCCATTTGTGTAGTTGAATGTGACCCAACCGGAATATTTGCGGCAGAAGTATTGTTTAGAGTGTCTCGAAGAACCGGAGGCACCTATGTCTTTGGACAAACTATAGCAGGGAAACGTTTTGCTGCGCAAGCAACACTACGCTAGGCATGAGAGATTTCGCAGTCCCGGAGAGCCCCAACTGCGCATTCGCGAGTGTGACACACACACACTGCTTAATTTCCTTTCTTCAAATACAATCTTCATTTTAAGGCGAAAGCCTTTAATGCCTCATCGTTGTAAGCAGCAGTTGTCGACAGAAAATGTCACGCTTTTCAATTGGTCGAAACGGCCGTGACGTCACAGTGCGCGAATTTCAAACGGGGCTAATTGTACTTTGCCTAGTAACCATGCAACCAATTGAAGGGATCGTATAGTGATGCTCCAAGTAAGTGGGACTGAGCTTAGTTAATTGCTTACTTAACCAATTAGCCTAATTAACCTTTCTACTCAGACCAGATAAACAAATAAAAACGAGTAGGAAATTGGTCGAGCTCGGGAATCGAACCCCGGTCTTCGGCGTGCGAGACGAGCATGCTATCCACTTCGCCATGCCAGCTCGATGGTTTGGGATGAACTAAGGCGCGTCTAGTGAATACGGTGTCTTCGCTCACTCTCATCCTCCTCCCTTCCCTTCCGGCGAGTTTTAGGTGTCCACCGAGATATGAGAGAGATACATTTCCTTTCCTCAAAAACCATTTTACCGACGAGCGAGGCGTACAACCGAATGCGCGATGGCGTTCTATGGACTCCCTGGCAGCGTTGCAAGACGCTGTCGCGTTCCACTCGTAGAGGCGAAGCATAACATCTTAACCACACATCAGTGACCACACTTAAGGTAAAAAAGTGCCCCCTTGAATTTTGACGGGTGTGCACCGAGATATGTGAGACAGTTCTTTCCTCAAATACAATTTTCATTTCCTTCATTACGGCCCTCTTTGTCTTCTTTCACTCCCACTTCCTCCCTTCCTCTACGGTGCTGTTCAGGTGTCCACCGAGAAGACACAATTTCTGCGCCATTTCCTTTCCTCAAAAAGCGTTGCGTTCAAAGGGCAAGGCATCGCGCCGAACAGGTGGTGGCGTTCCGTGGACTCCCTGCCAGCGCTACAACACGCTGTCGCGTTCCACACCTAAAGGCGAAGCATAAGCGTCATTAATTAGCACTTAATTAGTATTCAGACATTAATCAATAATTAACCATTAATTAGTGATTTGTCACCACAATAATTAGTACTCAATTATATGTGGCGCCACCAGTTCCACTGAAGCAGTCAAAGTGGTGCGGAAAACGTTTTCGCCTCTACGCACTTTAGACAGGTAAAGTGCCCCCTGAATTTGTCTTCATTACGGCCCCTCTTTCTTATTTCAATCCCCTTCCTCCCTTCTTCTATAAACGGATGACGGGTGTCCACCGAAATATGTGAGACAGTTACTGCGTAATTCCCTTTCCTGAAATACAATTTTGATTTTCTTCATTACGGCCCCTCTTTTTCTTTCTTCTTTCACTCCGACTTCCTCCCTTCCTGTACGGTGCAGTTCAGATGTCCACCAAGATGACAGAGAGGTACTGCGGCATATCCTTCGGTCAAAAGAATTGGCAGTGGCGTAGCATGGTTAAGCCTAGATATCAGAAGCGAAAGCACTTCTGGATCGGTAGATTTTCTGCGTCGTTTAGCAGCAGCCACACACTCTTCCCCTTCTACGGCAAGTGCGCACGCCTGTTCTCTGGCAAGCGCATTTTATAGCCCTCCTTGCGCATGCGAAGTTTAAGCGTCATTAATTAGCAGTTAATTAGTATTTAGTCATGAATTAGTAAGTAGGCATTAATTAATAATTGTCATTACTTACAAATTAGTACTTAAATATGCGTGACGTCATCGAGTGGTGACGTCACCAGTGCCACAAAGGCAGCTAAAGTGGTGTGGGAAACGCTTTCGCCTCTACGCACTTTAGACAGTCAGAGTGCCCCCTGAGATGCCGCCGCCGCTGCGATTTCCGAGCAGTTGCTTTCACAATTCTACTCGCAATGGCCATTGGCCAAACCACAGCCAATTTTTTATCAATTCTGGCTTCCCTTTGGCCGGTTACTTTTAGAGCGCAGGTCTCTGGCGCCCGTTTCTGCGTTTCGTGGCGTCGCCGTCGCCGTTGTCCGTTGTAACCAGCAGTGGACACCTTAGTCGCGCTTTAAGCTGCGGAACCAATGGAGCGGGAGCTTGGAAAAAAGAGGGCAAAATAGGTAAATTGGTTCTTGAGGAAATGAAATGGACTATCTGTCTTACACATCTCGGTGCACACCTGAACTATAACAGAAGACGCATAACTGCCCTTTTGGAACAGTGGACACCTTAATCGTGCTTTAAGCTAAGTAGCGGTAGTGGCAGATGTGCGCTGCATGCGTTGGCATTGACAACGTTGTGCCAGAAACGCGGGGCTGAAGCCGTAGGCCTTCGGCGTTCGTTGTGTTCATTGGCGTTGGCGTTGAGAATGTTTTACACTCCGATCTTTTTAAGGGAAGGAAATTCGCATAACTGGCTCCCTGTGTCAGCGGACGCGTGAATCGCGCTTACAGGTACGTGGGGTGATAAAAGAGAGATGTGGTGGTGGTGAAAATATTTTAATGCAATGGTTTAGGAGGTTGTAGCCGTGGTTGGAGCTCTCAGTCCGGAACCCCATTGGCGTAGGCTGCTGTACGGGCTCTTTCGATGAGTTGCTTTTGACTCTTTTCGCCCGAGCTGGACAGAGCTGCCTCCCACCCCTCCTGCGTTGGCTGGTTATTAACAGTGATCGCCTGATTTCGTTGGCATGCCCATACCATATGGTACAGGTCCGCCTTCTCCCCGCAGAATTTGCATTGTGAGTCAAATGACTCCGGGTCTATGGCATGTAGTCTTCGTGGGTTGTTGTAAGTGTTGGTCTGTAGCTTTCGGAGGTGTTGTTCCTCCCCTTTATCTAGTGTCTTAGCCGGCGGAGGGTAGACCCGACGGGATAATCTTAAGTGCTGAAGTATGTCATTGTAAGTTAGTAGTGGGGTAGGAGGTTCCACGGCATCCGCACTGGGTGCCCGGGGGAGAAATGCTCGGGCTGAGGCATGTGCGCTCTCGTTCCCTGGGATGCCCTGGTGACCTGGTACCCATATTAAGTGTTTGTGTGTGGGTTGGTAGCCACGGATGTAGCTATCTTGCAGGATTTTAGCTGCTAGCGGTGCAACCCTGCCCCTGAGGTAATTGCGATACGCTGTCTGTGAATCTGTGAGAATGTATATTGAGCTAGTGTGTGTTGCAGTTAGAGCAATCGCCACTTCTTCCGCAGCCAGTATGTCCTGGCTAGCCAGTACTAGTCCGTCGACTGTTGTATTTTGGTGCACTACCGCGACGGCCGTCATTCCCTGCTAGGGACCCGCAGCATCGACATAGAACACGCCCTCGCGCCCGCCGTAGTGTCTTTTCATGGCTTCGGCTCGTGCTTGTCGTCTTGACTGGTGAAAATCAGGGTGCATATTCCTGGGTAGTGGAGCTGCCTTGAGTTGTCCTCTCCATAAGGCTGGGATGTCGGTTTTGGTGTCTAGCTGTCGGGGGCAATTGATGTTTAAATCACTCAGGACTTGTCGGCCAGTTCGAGTTGTGGAGAGCCGTACCACCTGCGCCGTAATGTGTGCCTCTATCAGCTCATCGATCGTGTTGTGCACACCCAGTCGCAAGAGCCGGTCCGTCGATGTCGCAAGAGGGAGTCCCAGGGCCTTCTTGTAGGCAGTTCTGATTATGATGTCCAGGTTTTTGATGTCACGCTTCTTAAGGCGGAGGTAGGGCGCTACGTAGGCGACGCGGCTTACAACGAAAGCCTGCACCAGTCGCAGAGTATCGTCTTCTCGCATCCCCGATTTGCGCGTCGTTATCCTGGCGATCATCCTGGCGACTTGCTCGCTCACGAGCCGTAGTTTCTAGGGCAAGAAGGTTGTTGCCGTTGTTGTTTATGTACAGACCCAGTATCTTCATGGTCTGAACTTCCTTGATGGGTGAGTTGTCTACGCGGATATTGATGGTGTCTTGATTCTTGCGTTGACGGAAGACTATCAGTTCGGATTTTTCGGGTGAGCACGTTAGTCCACACGCCCGGGCATAATTTTGAACTGTTGTCGCCGCGGTTTGTAGTTGTTCTTCAATCATTCCCATACTTCCCGTGGTTGTCCAGATGGTTATATCATCAGCGTACAGGGCGTGGCGTATGCCCTGTACCTGATTGAGAAGAGGTGGGAGATTTAGGAGTGCAATGTTGAAGAGAAGTGGGGATAGTACTGCCCCTTGCGGAGTGCCTCTCGTGCCCATCTTCACTTGCGTTGTGTGTTTTGAGCCGGTGCTGATGTTGACGGTTCTGTCCGTAAGGAAATCGCAGATGTACGAGTAGGCTAGCTGTCCGCAGTTCATGCTGTGGAGGTTGTTGAGGATTGTCGAGTGTTTGACATTGTCAAACGCTCCCTTGAGGTCAAGTGTTAGAAGCGCTCGGTTACTGTTTGTGCGTGCGGGATCAATGACTTCACTTTTGATTTGCAAGAGAGATGTGGTCGAGCCGTATGCGTCAGCGCTGACAAGGGTGAGCGAACTTTAGCGATCAATTCTAGGGCCATTTTTTTTACCTACACTGGCTACACTAGTGTAGCCAGTGTATTCAGTGTAGCCACTAGGGTAGAAAGTGGCTACACTAGTGTAGCCAGTGTAGGTAAAAAAAATGGCCATATTAACTGCCACCTGCCCCGGTGGCAGGGTTGGTGGGGACTTTAATGCAGATATAAAGACAAACAAACAGGAATTCTTTACCACTCATGTGGGAGAACATCCCGTTCCTCTCGTTCGTAACGCCTCCCACGGCAATTCGGGAAATACTTGCATAGACCTCTTCTTTCAGAAGTCGAGCATATATCTATTTCTAGGACCACAAAGCTTCCTCCATGACAATCAAGAACTTTAAGCGGAGTGTTTCTTGAGAAAGCAATATCCGTAAAAATTAACAAGTTGTCTGTAATTGTACACACATGTTTTGCTCGGACAGCATTTTGGGCATGTTGGTTATTCATTTGTGACGGAACAGCGCAAAACACCGGGACAAGAGACCAGCGCTGGAAGTCGAGAGTGAAACACTCGGGCTCTTTTCAGTGTTTCACTCTCGACTTCAGCGCTTGTCTCTTGTCCCGGTGTTTTGCGCTGTTCCGACACAAATGTTTTGCTCGAATTGTTTGCCTCAATGTACCGAAAAGCTGGAACAGGTGATGTGCTGCGCTCAAATTTCGCATTAAGAAGTAACGTAATCGTCGGTATTTTTTTTACCTCTTTTGTTACTCGTTGTTGAGGACAAGTCGCAAGGTATCATCATTATCAAAGGAGGGACGCGGCCAGGCTTTAACTGCGAAGTGGGTAGTACAAAGAGCAGCGCAAAGAATATGGATATGGCTACAGCAGCAGATACCTGTTGATGATTCGTTTTAATGACGCATTCTGGCCGAGAGACGCGCAGTGACGACTTTTTCGCGTGCCCATTGTTTTGCCTTCCTAAACTTCCTGTGCGTATGTTTCAGTGTTGAGTATGCATACGGGGAGCCTCGAATGCGCGAAAATGCCATGACTAAAATGAATTCAATGAAATCGGAAACTACACCTCAAAAATCGAACGAAAATCCCGTTTAAGACTGATCATGTGTATCAAGCAATGGAACTATAGTTCTTGATTACCGTGCCAATAAATAACATGTAAATACATTACAGGCTTGTAAAAGCTGAGTTATGACTGAAGGACAACGTTGACGGGAAGCGAATACAAAGTTCCTATCAGGCATGCGATTTAGTACAGAACAAAAAAAAAAAACTTCAGGGGGCACTTTGACTGTCTAAAGTGCGTAGAGGCGAAAGCGTTTTCCGCACCACTTTCAGTGCTTCTGTGGCACTGGTGGCGTCACATGTAATTGAGTACTAATTACTAAGTGATAACAAATCACTAATTAATGGTTAATTACTGATTAATGCCTGAATACTAATTAACTACTAATTAGGCTTAAGCTGAAGCTTCGCCTTTAGGAGTGGAACGCGACAGCGTGTTGTAGCGCTGCCAGGGAGTCCACGGAACGCCACCACCCGTTCGGCGCGATGCCTTGCCGTTTCAACGCAACGGTTTTTGAGGAAAGGAAATGGCACAGTAAATCTCTGTCATCTCGGTGGACACCTTAACCGCACCGCAGAGGAACGGAGGAAGTGGGAGTGAAAGAAGAAAGACGAAGATGGCCCGTAATGAAGAAAATGAAAATTGTATTTGAGGAAAGAAAATTACGCAGTAACTGTCTCACATATCTCGGTGGACACCCGTCAAAATTCAGGGGGGGGGGTGCACTTTTTTGACCTAAAGTGTGGTCACTGATGTGTGGTTAAGATGTTAAGCTTCGCCTCTAAGAGTGGAACGCGAGAGCGTCTTGCAACGCTGCCAGGGAGTCCATACAACGCCATCGCCCATTCGGTTCTACGCCTCGCTCGTCGGTAAATTGGTTTTTGAGGAAAGGAAATGTATTTCTCTCTCATATCTCGGTGGACACCTAAACCTCGCCGGAAGGGAAGGGAGGAGGATGGCAGTGAGCGAAGACACCGTATTCACTAGACGTGCCTTTGTTCATTCCAAACCATCGAAGTTTTACTTCTTTGTACCCGTTGTGAAAATGCAATGAAGAAAAAAAGGATGCCATGGCGGAATGGATAGCATGCTCGTCTCGCACTCCGGAAGACCGGGGTTCGATTCCCGAGCTCGGCCAATTTCTTACTAGGTTTTATTTATTTATATGGCCTGACTAGACAAGTTAATTAGGCTAATTGGGTAATTAAGCAATTAACTAAGCTCAGTCCCACTTTATTTCAAGGACTACATTTTTTTATTTCAATACCCTAATGGCCCTGAGGGCATTATTGAGGGGAGTGGAACAAGCACAGATAATAAAAAATGAATAAAATCACGGGTTACTTGGAGCATCACTATATGGTCCCTTCAATTGGTTGCATGGTTACCAGCCAAAGTACAATTGGCCCCGTTTGAAATTGGCGCACTGTGACGTCACGACCGTTTCGACCAACTGAAAAGCGTGACATTCTCTGTCGACAACTGCTGCTTACAACGATGATACATTAAAGGCTTTCGCCTTAATATTCTGTACTGAAATAAATTGCTGCAGAACAACGAGCAGGAATAGCTTCAAAAGATGCTAAGAAAAGAACGTACAATTACCCCCCCCCCCCTCCCTCCTTTGCAGTTTTGTTACCGCGATATATTTCTGTAAGAATATGCAGCATGCGCGAGATATGTGTGCTTACTTGAAGCCAATTGTCAGCAGCGTTACCAAATAAGAATAGCTTCTCTCGTGCAGGAATAGCAAGTTGAGCAGAACGTCTAGATGGTAACAGGTCTCTCAGAGACAGTCTGCGTTAGTTTTAAGCTGTACAAGATACCGTAAGTTCCTTAAACGCGTCGTCGTTAATTATATCCGATAAGGTTGCTATGGGGCACGCTCGGTATGCATGTACGCAACTGCGACCGAATGCACGGAACCTCATCTTTTCTTTAGTAGCGGCGTGCTGAGTGTATCGAAAGCGACGTGGTTCTTACCAGCTACCCGAAAAATTCTTTTCCGACGGGTTCTCCCGCCGCCTGTTCAAAATTATCACAGCGCCCTTTCCCAGAGGCATCAACTTTGTGAAAGGCCGAACTCTACGAAGCGTGCCAACCATGCGAGGATATGACCTTGGCTGTCTAAATAGAGCCCATTATCTCAGCGACGCCAGCGTGCAGATGAAAAAAAAAAGTATGCTGACTGGAGTTACCAGTGCAGAGTTGTCACAAATCATGTGATCCGGAGCCGCCGCGGTGGCTCAGGGGTTATGGTGCTAAGCTGCTGACCCGAAAGACGCGGGTTCGATGCCGGCCGCGTCGGTCGAATTCTGATAGAGGCGAAATTCTAGAGGCCCGTGTACTGCCCGAAGTCAGTGCACGTTAAAGAACCTCGGACGGTCGAAATTTCCGGAGCCCTTCACTACGGCGTCCCTCATAGCCTGATTCGCTTTGGGACGATAAACCCGAATAAACCAATAAACCAATCATGTGATCTGGTCGTGGGGATATATGGAACAGAATAGCGATTAACGGGGCCGTTCGTTTTACGCCGTCCCTGCATGCCTGTTTGATAACTTCGATCTAAACTTTATTACGTTTTCTTACGAGCTTGTAGATTGAGTTCTTAACCAAGTCCCTATGGACAGAAGCGTGCAAATCGGGGAATAAAAGCAGCCAGCCGTGCCTTAAGGCTGGAGCTGAAGCTGATAGAACGTCGGAATAATTATATAAAGTAAAAACACTACAAAAAAGAAGACAAGCTCACTCACCTGCTTGCGTGCGTGCTGGACGCGCTGTCCGCTTGGGAAAAGCATGAAACGGCAATGCATGAGCAGAGCACATGAGCGGGTTTTTGTGCGGTATCATTCAGCGTTATCAGCGCGAACAATAGGAGCGTGGGCGACGATTTAAGCACCTGTTGTCTAAAGTTGAGTACTGAACATGACCGCCGCCGAGACGATTCAGTCACAAAGGGTCTAGGCATAGATTGCTAGTCCAGTCTACAATGCTAGACTACTCTCCCAGTTTTCCGTAAGCCGTGTAGTTGAATCATACACAAAAAAAGCTATCAAGAGGTGCATGAGCATATTGGCTCCCGTTAGGTATCGTTTGGCATGAGAAGTCGAATAAACTCGGTTTTTAAGGTCTGCTTGACGACATCCTAGAACAAAATTGCTTCCTTACAATTCATGAAGAATTGTTCAATTGTTTCTGGAACACCACAGAGGCGGCAACTCCAGACCACACAAAAATGCCCCTTTTCTGAAACCAATACTTCACGGGCAATGTTTCCGTACGTAGCTTGCAGAGGAACGTCTAAGTGCACAGTGAAATTAACATTGTTCGCACACGAGTAAGAACATCATGTCCTGGCAATCCAAAGTACAATGTGTGGTAAAGAGGAGGTTGATAAAGCATCGAAACCAAGTCTCTGTACTAACGTTTTTGAGACACTAAAAGCAAGAACTTTGTTCAAAAACGGACTGTCAGAAAACGCACAGCGAAATATACTTCATGCATAAACCTCTATAAACATGGACGATTAGAGAAGTTGTAGGGCGCAGTCAGTGTGCGGAATGCATTATCTAAATTTATGTGCAAAATTTCTAGAAATATGGTGTGGTAATTGTGGCGAAAAAACAAAACAGGCGACAATCTGCCACGTGTAAAAATGGACTAAACGTAGCCAACCCGCGCTGATATGTCAGAAAAGATAATCACGTGGTATTAGCACCATTGAAGAATCCGAAAACAAAGGATAAATAACTTTTTGGAAGCGGTGATTATAAATCACGCCAGTGAATAATCTGTAAAACATAATAAATTTTCTTTGTTAGAAATAAGTTATAAGCGGCACCCTTGCCGTAAATTGACAGACCATGTGGGACAAATGTCTGAAAACATTAGGTTGGTGTAGTTGTATGACTTACAAATGCATCTCTATTGAGCAGAGAAGTGAAGGCAAATGAGGGCTCGGTTGACGTACATAGAGAATTAATTATTAAGCAGAAAAAACAACCGAGCCACGAGTGGGATCCGAACCCACGACCTCCAAATTTTGCCACCGGTGGTCTACCAACTGAGCAACGGCGACTTTTTTTTTCTTTATTGCATTTTCACAACGGTTACAGAGAAGTAAGACATGTCAGCAACACTTGCACTGACACGGCAGGTTAAAATGTTTTCAGTTCAACCAAGTCATCCAACACATTTAACCAAGTTGGCTGATCAGGCAGTGCCTGATACACTTCCCTCAGACGTATGACACCTTCAATGAAATGCTCGCGTGGAGATCTCACAACTACTTCTGCATTGTTGAATAGTGTCCTTGTTTTCCATAAACTATGGAGGCCAAGCAACGCCGACGGCTGTGAAATCCTCTGCTTTCGGGGGTATTTATGGTTGCGTTTAAACCATCTCTAGGTCGGTTATGCGTTTTGCCAAGTGGTTTGTCACCACCAGCAGAGTTGAGTTGGTTTTTAAAATCTTGCTCTTCGGAAATGAGTTGTAGTTGATCAGCGCATCCAACTCTATTTCAGCAAGCGCAGCTTGGGAAATGTTATGCTCAGGGCTAGTTTCAATGTTGACCCCCAAAAGCAGCAAGCAGCGAATGAAATGAACGCATGCAAGCACAATGCAAAAGCAGCACTGTGGCCTGCATTTGAAAATAATTCCAGCATATTTTTTGGAGAACCAGTAATACGTAACAAGAACCTGCATTACGTACAAGGTCATCCACTCTTAGAGTGAACGCGCGAATGTGCTATCGCGTTCTTCGCAGCTCCATTGCGTCCGTCTCGGAAGCGCATCAGAACGAAATGGCAGACAGTGGGAACCGCCACGTCCAGGTCCTCCTGTGCATGCACCACTTTGCTTCGATGCGCGGCCGTGTCAAAGGCACACGTGCTCTAAAGAGCTCAACCACACACTCGCGTATTCACCTTAAGAGTGGATTGCCCTGTACAGGCGTGACCAGAAATGAAGAGGTTGTGATGGTGGTGAAAACATTTATTAGGCCATATATGGGACAGGACGTATGCTTGGATCAGTTGGGGACCGGTTAGGAACGAGTCCACCTTTTCCATTCTCTTCTGTGCTCAATTTTGACAGTTATGGTAGAAACAACATGTGTTCACCACTATTTCAAGCAGCGGTGGTTGGCAACAGGAATAGAAGACTTCCGCCTTCATGCTTCAGAGCTTACGATATATTTCTTGTTTATTTTGTAAGCCCGATAAAGATCACGTGCTCTTTCACACGCGGATCAACGGGGTCATGAATGCCGGCAGCGTCAAACGCATCAGCTGACGCATTCCTTTCGTTTAGAGAAGCAACGCAGCAGCAAGCCGTTATTCTCAAGAGACGTGATTGAATCTTAAGTTTCTTAACTATACCTCGAGGATCCTCGAAAAGGTCTCGATAAAATAACACGGTAAGGTGCTCGTGTGGTGCTGTGTACAGAGGCCTTTTACGTTTGCTTCACGTCAAGCATTGCCGCAAAAAGCATCTAGACAATAGACATTAGCAAGAATTATTTCGCCTGGCAAAAATTTGAGCTCTTTCATTCTTTCTTGTTTGCTTCTAGCCTCTGCAAGAAATTTCGATTTCAAATTCCTTGCAAACATAGCGTTGCAAACTGTTCGTCTTTGTCACGCGCAAGCAAGCAGCTTGCACCTTTTAGTACAGGGCAGACAGAGGCAGCCGGTAAAGTCTTTAGTAACAAACGAAGAGCAAGAGAAATGCTTTCAAGATTTTTGTAGCGTGAGCTACATTGCCCTCCGTCTCGCCGCTTCGCGTGCTCTCTTGCACGACAATACTGCGCATGCGTGAGGAGCAAGTGACGTCTCTACGCACAACTGGCGTGCTTCGCCGCTCGCCCACGCCTTCCTTTCCCTAAAATGATCGGAGTGTAAAACGTTGACAACGCCAACGCCAAGGAACACAATGAATGGCTTCAGCGCCGCGTTTCTGGCGCAACCTTGTCAATGCCTGCAGCCCATATCTCACTCTCTCATCACCCCACGTACCTATAAGCACGACTCAGGCGTCCACTGACCCAGGGAGCCATTATGAGCACTTCCTTTCCTTAAAATGATAGGAGTGTAAAACGTTCTTAACGCCAACTCTAATGAACACAACGAACGCCGATGGCCTATGGCTTCAGTGCCGGGTTTCTGGCACAACGTTGTCAGTGCCAAAGCATGCAGCGCACACCTGTCCCTACCGCCACGTAGCCTAAATCATGGTTGAGGTGTCCACCGTTCCAAGAGGGCAGTTAGGCGCCTTCCTTCTGGTTCAGGTGTCCACCAAGATGTGGACACCGCGCCCTCACCTCACGTATATCCTGGCATAGCAGAGCTAGGCCCCTGCCAATTTTTCGCATGTAGTCAAGTGCTGAGAAACCAGTTCGCATGAAGAACATTGGCTTTAAAAAAGATTTTGCTGGACTCCTTCTGGAAGTGATGGCCTCAACGTCACCATGGCTTCATTCCAATGCCGAGGTTTAAACGAAACCAGCTGCGCAGAGGTCTTAAGTTAAAAAAAATTCGTGCAGCCGGATTCGTTCAAATCATTTCAAATACAGTGTGCTACATAGAATACTCTGAAATTCTAAAGCCGTTTGCGATGCTTCTTAATTCGAAATTTGAGCGCAGTTCCGTAGGTGTTTTGATTTTGCCATATATTGAGATATAGTGACAAAGTACTCTTTATTTTCCGCACACAGTCTTTCTTCAAGTAACCTCCTCTCCCAGTTTTTAATTATCATTAAGGTGGCGTTGTAGTCATAGATATGGATGGAGGTATGTTGAACCTGCTCCATCAATACCTGGTTCTCGAAGACGAGGTCGATACAAGTGTTTCGCGAGGTCGTCACAGTAGTGGGAGGAGTTACGGGAGAGAGGAACGGAATATTCTCGCGCATAAGAGGTAGCGAAGCTCTTGCTTGTGTATTTTTTTTATCTACATTGAAGTCCCCCACTACTAACTTCTGGTATGGATCGCTGTGCTGTTAATGCGATGCGCAGGTAGTGCACGACGTCTTTGCCGACGTGCCGATGTGTGCAATCTATCGCCTGCAGCGCATTTCACAGCACCGCCCACCAACGAAGCGGAGCTTGGCGCGATCGCGAGGCGGCAGCATATGGGTGCGCGGACTACTACTGCTTGAGCCTACGTGGTGGAGTATAGACTCCCCCTTTGCAGCCCTTTGCGGGGGCACTGCTTAGAGCGGGGTTAGGGGGGGGGGGGGGGGGTTATTGCACAAGCGAAACGAGCAGTGGTTATTCTCTCCGGTACTGCAGATTCAGGATATCCAGTGATACTACTGCATGACTCCTCAGGTTGGGCGTGCCGCCGCAGACGGACCTCCCCTGCTCTGCCCCCCCCCCCCCCCTCCGCTCGTGCAATGGTGTTGGACGACATCGCGCATGGCGCTCACCACTCTAGCGCCATCTATGAGCGAGCGGTGGTACTCTCTTTCTCTTCGTTACATTGACGGCGGAGAAAGCGACTCGGCTCAACCGGCTCAACCCATCAACGGGCACTTCAGGGCTGCGATCTGAAATTCCAAAAACCACCCAGCATTTTCTTCTTTCACTGCCACCTTCATCCCTTCCTTTACGTCGAAGTTCAGGTGTCCACCGAGATATGTGAGATAGATACTGCGGCATTTCTCTTCCTCAAAAACCAATTTACCTTTTACAAATCGTATACCAGCTTATATTAATATTGGCGATTTCAGAGGTGTATAAAAGTGTCAACGATATAGTATCGAGTATCTATATCAGAAATCAATTTGATTCCGTATCATGTATTGGTATCTGAAATGCAATTTTTGAGGCGATTGGATATTGGTATCGAAGACACTTTTTTCACGTATCGTGCCCAGACATAAATAGCGGCGTTCGCAGTGCGCTTATCTCGCTTGAAACTAACTGAGCGCACTAATACGAGATGGCGCCAGTAGTGCTGCAGCTAAAGGATTTTAATGGCAGGAAGCATTGGCAAGATTTGGAGTGCGACGCGGGTTTGACGCTGGAGCACGGTGTAAAAGCAACGGCAGCTTCATGCGCGCTCCAGTGTGAGAAGTCAGCCTAACGGGCAGAACGCGCCGAAAAGGCCGACCACATTGTTTTGAAGCCGGTCGTGCATAGTCATTCTGTGCCCATTCACAGTAAGGTGAATATTCGAGTTCAATACATCACTTTATGTACAGTCGAGAGGAACTAAACTAGCCTTGTATATAGTATAATTACAAACTGATGGCATAGAATACATCTGAACCCTCCCGAGACAACTTAGCGAAAAGGTGCATTACCTTTTTCCGAGGGGCTATTTAAATTATTTGATAACAGGGAAGCCGACTCAGTGGAGTTGAACAGTCGAATAAATGACATCAGACGACTGACGACGACATTCAATCAGCCAAAGTGATTATTAAGTTTATTGTTCCTTAACTTCTTGCTTGCTCTTGCCTATTAATGCAACAATAAAGCGCACAGACTGCAGCCGAAGAATGAAATGCCGTTGGTTCTATGCCGTCAAGCGGGACAATGCGATGGCCTCTTCTCGTATGCTCCTCCACAGATGCATGAAAGAAGTCTTATCCCCCTTTTCTCGTATCTTTTCCTCAAAAGTTGCCAGCTGTTCGGGTGTGAAGTAATCCTTCCAGCTCCCTACCTTGGCTTCTTTGACAATGGAGAATTTGCTTTCATCGCCTCCGTAGCCGTGCTTGCAGGTAATCTTTTGTCCGGTCATTAAATTATTCCATTCTGGAATCTCGTTTCCTTGCAGTTCGTGCACAATGACCTTCCTCATATTTTGTGCTTCGGAGTATACTAACACTTTCTGGAGTGCTTGTTCGTCTTCTTCTAAAGCCCGGCCGTAATTCTCCCCCAGAAAGGGAGCCAGTCTGAGCACCGTGCTTCGGGTGTCCATCTTGAGTTCTTCGTAGGTCAGAAAAAACACGTTTGGCTCCTCCATCAACGCGTACCCTGAAGCCACGTGGTCAAAGTAGCCACCATAGCCTAGGTCACCTTCAATAAAAGGCACGACAAATTCTTCGAACTTGCCGTCCTGAAAGCGGTAGATGCTTACATCTGTCATCATGCGGAACATTGAGACGCACACGTCCCAAGGGTTGCGGGCCACGTATACATACTTGGCGTCTTCGTTCATCGTCTCACTGCGTAGTGGCAGATGTGTTATGAACAACCTTACGGGAAGAGTCGGCTTCCAATCAGCACAGTCCATGTACTCCACTCCACGGAAGTCGCGAGTGAATTCCGCGTAGTTGATCTCCTCGCCACGCTTGATGGTCAGCTGCGTGATGTACTGGACCCAGTTCGTGCCACTCTTGGCGTACTGGTACTGCACGACATCACCCTCTCTGGCGCGAAATGACTGGTTCTTCCTGAACACTTCTGGGTTGATCCAAGGGGACCTCGGAACACCACTGATGATCTGGCGGTAGGGCGTCCGACCCGGCATGACAGTGGACTTCTGCGCAGTAGAGATAGAGAAAAAGAATATCAGACATATTGAGCTGTATTTACAGAATTTCAAATTCGTATGTCTTTTTATTTCTGAATGATTTTTTTTCGCACACTTGAAGTTATGCCCGAAACGGTGGCTTTGATGACGCTGTATCTTCCAACATTTTTCCAACTGTTCTTCAAGGATAGGAGAAAGTGCGCTAAAAGCAACTCAAATAACTCGCGAAGGACCTTGGCTATTTCAATGCAGCGTAAATATTGCGATATTTATGCCTTGGAAGGAGACCGCATTTACAGGACGGTGAAGCTTCATATTGTAAGATTACACATGGGCTGCACAGCGATTACGCCTCTTGTTAGTGATTGCAAAGAATGAAAACTCTCGCAACCTCCTTCTTATAATGAAACTGATACTCATGCATAAAAAAACTTCAAATTCGAGCCTGGAAAATTTTTTGAACTGATTATTTAAGTTATGCACAATGATCAACTCTAATAAGCCGGTATAAATTTTGTAGGCGACGTACTAAAAGCAAGAAATAATTTCTACAGGTCGTCCCGATAAAATTCGGTCTGCCGCACTGAAAGAGGAAATTCGTGAATTTGTTGGGCTACATTGAAGGGCAGAAATCAATAAAGGGGGCCCAAATATGCATTTTGGCTCCTCCCCCAAGCCAGTTTTGTGCTCAACATGGTGATGCTCATTGGACGATTCCATCTTCGAACAAGGTGGCAAGAAATGCTACAGCGATAGAGCTTTCTTAAAAATTATGCTGCGAATAGCAATTCGGAAGGGGTTCACACACAAAAGAAATGACAATTATGAATCCTTTTTGCTGCAGCCCTACCATATTTTTATCTTTTGCTCCTGTCTATTTCTGTTGATTCAGTAGTGTTCCACTGCAGTTAAGAAAAAGCAAGAGAAGTGGTTAATTAGCACTGTGTGCTATAAAAGGCCTATAACGTGGCAGGTCAGGTTATCTTTAACTGTTGCGAATATTTGACGCATATATGAACTGGTTCTGAAAGTTACCACGCTGCTACTTCCTGCCTAGTAAAGTAGGCTGCGGGCTTGTATGAAGCAGTTATTAATTCTAGTTTCCTCCGTCGGGGATGGAACAAAAATGACTAATATTTATTACTGTTTTACAATCATTTCTTTGAAAATAAAGGAAATAACGCTGCCCTAAGTGAGATTTCTTCATTCATGCGAAGGGTAGAAATTTACTACACTTGGAAAGGTTTGCAACAGACGACCGGTACATTCGGCGTATAGATAGTTATCTCGATATCCTGTTGATTTTGTGCCAAATTTGCTTTCAAGTTTGCACATTATGGTTTCAATAAAGCCATAAGAACAAAGTAGGTTTATAACCGGACGAGGCACCCGTGTCATAAAGCACTGCCTGAAAAAGAATGCTCAGAGTTTCTTTAAGAATAAAACAAGAGCAAGCAATCAATAGAAGCTAGCCCACCTGGAGCCCTACGCAGTCGCCCTGTGGTCGGCTTTGCGTCAAGAGTGCAGCATGGATACGCAAGAAGGTAACGGCTGCACGTGTCCATTGTGCGGCATCGCCGAGCCTTATCTACGGGGGAGAAAGCCAAGAGCGCAGATGTTTAGTATGCAAAGAGGAGCAAGAAGCGAAGGAAAGTATCGTGGGATGTGTCCAGCGCAGGGAACAACCGGGCAGACGACGCTAACGCTAGCCTTGCTTTGTTTTCGCGCGGAAGGCTATCTTGAGAAATTCTAATTGTGCTTTCCTTATGAGCTTGAATTAATAACTGATAGTTTTTTCTCGTTGTTGTTGTTATACCATATTTGTGTGTCCTTTTCCTTTCCATTTAATCCATTGCGAGGCGGTGCGTGTTCTGTGCCTTCTTTCTTCGACTTAATAAAGTTTTTGCCCACATAAATATTATGAACAGCTTCTAACTAGCCCAGTTTTATATCCTGTGCAACACTGCATCGCGTAGCACGTAGCACCTTATTAAAGGCCGCGGAAGAAATTGTAAAAAAAAAATGAGCTGTGGTTTAGCTCTGGTTGGACAGGGCCAGTTGCGTAAGCAGCGCCGAGAGCGGCGCAGCGACGGTCCTGTCATCGTAAGCAGCGTCGAGAGCCGTTGCCATAGCAACCGTTTGAGCCGCGCTCCACCAGGCGGCAGGACCATCGCTGCGCTGCCGCCGCTGCCGTGCGCCTAGTCGTGCGCTGTAGACACTGCTTACGCAACTTGCGCGGTATAACCAGAACTAAACCACAGCTAATTTTTTAATTATGAAACCCATGCATTCACTAGATGCGCCTTTATTCATGCTCTTACCCTGACCCTTCGTGGCGGAGAACTTCAAGCAAACTGGTTCTCCCCTTTTTACGGAAGTTCTTCCATGCAATAAAGAAAAAAAAAAGAGCCTTCGTGGTGGAGTGGTAGCGTCTCCGCTTCAAATGCCAAAAGCCCTGGTTCGATTCTCAGCCTTGACACAGTTTTTTTTATGTAGTGACGCCGAAACGGTTGCTATGGCAACGGCGCTCCATCTGTTTGACCTCGCCGCGGCTGAAGGTCGACGGTGGCCACCGCCGGGAGCTACACGACGGCTCGAAACCTGGCGCAGTATTGCTTACGCAATAAAAGAGGACACTAAACAGTACCAGGCAAAGTTAACCAGATTACAAGCTTTCGCCACAACATGCATATATGCGTAATCGCGAGAGCTCCGTTTTACTTACCCTGAAAGTTCGTGTAGAGAGCAGTTCGAAACAGATGGGCCAGCAGATGCTGATATGAAACTGGTGTCCTGTATACGCGGCTTATATCTTCCGAGAAAGAATGCATTGGACGAATAGTCTATTCATAATTCCAAACACCAAGCCAGTACCCGAACTAATTTGTAGAAATTATTATTCGTAGTCGAAAAATTTCATGGCACGCGGGAAGAAAAATTGTAAATTGTCTTCGATTGCACGTACAGGAAAACATTTTAACCTTAAAGCACTGCTATACCTGTTACCTGAAGAGCAGACGGCGTGCGTCTGTCAGTGTGTGCACTCGCAGACGGTAGAGTAAATCACGGCGATGGCAGGAAAAAAAATTCAGGGGGCACTTTGGCTCTCTAAAGTGCTGCAAGTCGAAAGCGTTTCCTGGCACACTGTTTGTTTCTATTTACTTTTTTATTTTTCATATTCTGTTTTGTTTTTTTTGCTCATTTTCTTATTTTTATTGTTTTTTATTTTTGTTTTCACAACTTATTTTTATTTTGTTTTTATTTTTGTTTTTCTTATCTTTATTTTTATTTCCATTTTCTTGACTTCATTCTTTTTATTTTATTTATGAAACCCACGCATTCACTAGATGCGCCTTTATTCATGCTGGAACCTTGAGCCTTCGTGGCGGAGTGGTAGCGTCTCCGCTTCAAATGCCAAAGGCCCTGGTTCGGTTCCCACCCTCGGCGCAGTTTCTATTGAAGCAGTGACGCCGAAAAGCGGACAAATCTGCCGACGCGTCTGTCGACACGGCTGCCGACGCGTCTGTCGACACTCCTGCAGACACGTCTGTCGAGACTAGTGCGGACGCGTCTGTCGACACTCCTGCCGACGCGTCTCTCGACACGGCTGCCGACGCGTAGGTCGACACTTTGCCGACGCGTCTGTCGACACTCCTGCCGACGCGTCTGTCGACATGGCTGCCGACGCGTCTGCTAACGACAGTATGAGGCATTAAAGGCTTTCGACTTAATAGCGTGACATCATCAAGCGGCCGTATGACGCACACAGCAAACCGAGCACCGCCATTTCAGACGATCAGACGCATGTCGCTCGTCTACATATACTCACCACTGGTCGACCTCAATGTGGCACCAGTTTTCCCGACAACATTCGTACCGAAACTGTGACGCAACTGTTTGTTGTACAGAGTTCCGGGTGGTGTCATACGTTTTCACGTTGCATATGGCTTTCACGTGCTGGGAAAGTTAGATTGCAGCTTGCGACAAGGGCTCGAAGCGACGACATATGCACCTTCACTTGTATGCCTTCGCAGACTCTTTACCCCTTCCCTTAAGGCGCCGTTGAGATGTCCACTGAAATGTGAGGCAGTTACTGCGCCACTACCTCTTTCAAAAACCAATTTTCGTATCCAAAATGTCATACATCCATTCGTCGCAGAGCGTTTCGGGTTTTGTCGTACGCACCTGTATGTGGATAAGTGTCAATGCATCGTTGTCTTTCGTAGTCATCGGTGTAACTGCTGGGCGTGTTACCATGGGAACCAATCGAAGGGGGATTACCGTGCAAGGAGGAAGGTATCACGTGAGCGGAGGAGTGCGTAACCGGTTGGTAGTTACCACAGGAAACATCCTGAGTGCGGTCACCGTGGAAAGAGGGGAGCGGAGCAATCCCCAACCGGAGGATGGTAACCCTTGAAGGAGGAGGGTACAGCGAGAGCGTAAGTAGGTGCGACCCGGAGGGCAGTTACCTTGGAAGGACGAGCAAGATTACCATGGAAGGATGCTTTATGCCGAGAGAGTTGGAACGCATAACCAGAGGATGGTTTAATGGTAACCATCCGGAAAGTGGCTACTGTGGAAGGAGCGTGGGGCGAGAGCGGAGAGATCCGCAGCGGGAGAACGATTGCCGTGAAAGGAGGGTATGATTAGAGCCTTAGAAGGTGCGCTGGCTAGGTGGTTGCCATGGGAACCAATCAGAGGGTAGTTGCCCTAAAATGATTGGGCGGGTTGCTGTTGAAGGAGTTTACAAAGAGAAAGGGGGTTATGGCGAGAGTGTGGGAAGGCGTACCACGCCAACCATCCGGAAGGTGGTTAGCATGGAAGAAGGAGGAAGGGTGTGGCGAGATCGGAGGAATGTAGCACGGTCCATCTAAGGCAGCTGTTGCCAAACGCGCCACCGAGGAGAGGATCATCGCTCGCGCTGCGCTTCTTGAACCCCAGACTGGAGCAGACCTGGACGAAAAACGTCGAAGTTTGGAAAACTAAAAAGATTGGTTGGTTGGTTGGTTGAGGTTTAACGTCCCAAAGCGACTCAGGCTATAAGAGACGCGCCGCCGCGTTGGCTCAGTGGCTATGGTGCCCGACTGCTGTACCAAAAGACGCGGGTTCGATCTCGGCCACGGCGGCTGGAATTTCTTTGGAGGAGAAATTCTAGAGGCCCGTGTAGTGTGCGATGTCAGTGCACGTTAAAAACCCCAGGTGGTCGAAATTTCAGGAGCCCTTCACTACGGCGTCTCTCATAGCCTCAGTCGCTTTGGGATGTTAAACCCCATAAAACCAAACCAAACTATAAGAGACGCCGTAGTGAAGGGCTCCGGAAATTTCGACCACCTGGGGTTCTTTAACGTGCACTGACATCGCACAGTACACAGGCCTGCAGAATTTCGCCTCCATCGAAATTAAACCGCCGCGGCCGGGATCGAACCCGCGTCTTTCGGGTCAGCAGCGGAGCGCCATAACCATTGAGCCACCGCAGCGGGGTGAAAACTAAAAAGAGTGTTCTATAAGCACACACATTTGAGGTCCCTCTTATATTCTTTAGCACAACATATTGCAAGTACAAATATCTTAACAGCTATTACAGAATTTTGCGTTAACCAGTGGCCGCATTTGTTTTTCCAGTCCCGGACTACTTGCTGACAGGTCTCGGCTTCCGCTCTGACAGGAAACAGCGTCACGGTCACATGACCTACTTGCCATAGGCTGCTTGCGAACTCGCCGCCAGAGCATCCCCTCTGTTACCGTACCAGGAAGCTGTCATCTGCTAGCAGACGACGCAAGCCACGGCCACCACGACGCCGAAGCAACGCCGTGTGCTCGATCATGATACTGAGTCGATTTGAAGACCGTACTGTCAGCCTAGCGTAGGTGCATTACAGAACTCAGCTTCGGAGGTATGCTAGCCGCTACAGGTCGCGGCGAAGTTCGCACAAAGTAGCCCAACTCGTTGCGGATAGGCAGATAGACGAAAGCCTTCGCAAAAATGTTGACAGCAAGCGATATAGCTGCTCCAGTATGCGAGTGGTTCACATGCGATGCTTTCAGGTAAGCGCGCAGACAGCCTGTCGCAAAACAAGCGCACAGGAACCTTTTGACGCCACGAGCAAACAATACGCGCTCGCAGCTCCGAACGCACGTCCGTGTGCGGTGGATTTCAAGAAAATGAACGAAGATACAAGAACAAAAAGTCTTACGATGACTCAGAGAGCAGCTACGGAGCTCATGTGAAGGTTTAACGCATGATATCGTCCTCCAGGAACACGAGAAGTACGCAAAATGCACACGGAGTCTAACACAATATGCCTGCCAGCGCAGCGCGCAGCTGTCGTCTGCTGCCTTTGCCGCAGCCCCAAGTAGCCCACGGACTGCCATTGGTGAAAGACGAACGCGTTGCTATGGCGATGCAGGCAGGTGGGCGAAGCTTTCGGGCTGCCCGAGAAAAACAAATACCGGACTCGAGTCCGCAAGTAGTCCCGGACAGTCCGGGACTGAAAAACAAATGCAGCCAGTGATGAAGCCCTGATTTGACGAAGCTGTTGCAAATGGCGCATTGACTGACAGAACTCTGGACTTACTGGCGACGGTTATAAATTTTCAGCTTTTATCAACAGTGTATCATGGCTGCGCTTGACCGCATGCGAAGTTCAGAGAGGCACCACTTCTTATCGCACATTCAAGAAGCAACAGCTTAAACAGCACTCGCCCTACGCCGCCAGCACAGTGATCCGTCGGTTTTGCTGGCCAAGAACGAAAGGTCATCACCGGGCGCATTTGTTTTTCAGTCCCGGACTGTCCGGGACTACTTGCGGACTCGAGTCCGGTATTTGTTTTTCTCGGGCAGCCCGAAAGCTCCGCCCACCTGCTTGCATCGCCATAGCAACGCGTTCGTTTTTAGCCTATGGCAGTCCGCGGGCTGCTTGGGGCTGCTGAGAAGGCAGCAGACGAAAGCTGCGCGCCGCGCTGGCAGCCATATTAAGTTAGACTCCGTGTGCATTTTGAGTGCTTTTCGTGTTCCTGGAGGTCGATATCATGCGTTAAACCTTCACATGAGCTCCGTAGCTCCTCTCTGAGCCATCGCAAGACTTTTTGTTCTTGCATCTTCGTTTATTTTCTTGAAATCCACCGCACACGGACGCGCGTTCGGAGCTGCGAGCGCGTATTGTTTGCTCGTGTCGTCAAGAGGTTCTTGTTCGCTTGTTTTGCCACATGCTGTCTGTACGCTTACCTGAAAGCATCGCAGGTGAACCACTCGTATACTGGAGCAGCTATAGAGCTTGTTGTCAACATTTTTGAGGAGGCTTTCGTCTATCCGCCTTTCCGCAACGAGTTGGGCTACTTTGTGCGAACTTCGCCGCAAGCAGTGGCGGCGAGCATACCTCCGAAGCTGAGTTCTGTAATGCACCTACGCTAAGCTGACAGTACAGTCTTTAAATCGACTCAGTATCATGATCGAGCGCACGGCGTTGCTTCGGCGTCGTAGTGGCCGTGGCTTGCATCGTCTGCTAGCAGATGACAGCGTCCTTGTACGGTAACCGAGGGGGAGCCCGGCTCTGGCGCCGTGTTCGAAAGCAGCCTATGGCAAGTAGGTCATGTGACCATGACGCTTTTCCTGTCCGAGAGGAAGCCGAGACCTGCCAGCAAGTAGTCCGGGACTGGAAAAACAAATGCGGCCACCGTCGCCTGCAACTCCGCAATCTTGTCAGTTGAAGCGCCATACACAACAGCTACGTCGCACCAGGCAGGAGCCTCATGCTGAGTGCCATGATATCGCATGCACGATTACACGGCTTGGGCTGGAATTCGAGACGTGCATACCGCAGGACAAAGGCATTTTGCTAAAATTTTTCAAACTAGAAGAGCCATTGAATGTCCCAGCTTCTAACTTTTCAAGTAAACATGCACGGTAACTGCAGTAAATAAAATGGTAATTGTTGAATTTTTGTTGAAAGCCTAATCAGGTTGCGATGACAATTTTTCTCACTGTTTGTGTCCTCCTGGCAACATAACCCTTTTACGATAGCGACTTTTGTGTACTATTCTCGGTATTTCTAAAAAATAATTAAAGAATAACTTAAAAAAAAACCTGCACAGTACTGTAGTGGCCAGTGTTGTACCCAACTTTCCTGCAGCATTACTCTGCCTTGCTTTACTTTTGTACATTTACCACAGTGATGGACTTGACACTCGAGGGGAGACTGAGAGTTGTAGTCGCGTTTTTCAGACTATAATTTCAGTTTTGTCAGAACACGCATGAACCGTGTGATAAAGGAAGCAATGTTCAATTTGCCGTGTCGCAACTACGAATCTTCTCTCCAGTACTAGTATAGATGACGTGTTTGTTTGAACAGTGCCGTGAAACATCAAAAACTGTGACAATGATGCTAGGGCGCAGGAGATTAGTGGAAACAACATGGTGGGAATGAATGCGTATTAATTTGTGTTAGGCTTTCCAGCGGCCCAGAGGCATGCCCAGTACCTCCTCATGGCGTGAAATTTGAACGTGCAATTCCTTAAAAAAATTGCCGCCATCATATTTCGAACGCTCTGCGACTTTTATTGAGAATGGGATCGCAGGAGCTCTGATTTATCACTCATGTATGGCTCACATAACACAATTCTCTCACCCTAGTAGAAAAATTCAGAACGTAACAGTTTTTTGGTAAACGTGCCTCCATTAAATATCGAGTTGTCACCCAAGATGTGCAATTTTCGAAAATTGGCATTTTGAGTTAGGAGTCCGCTTTTTTTGAGTTAGGAGTCCGCTAACTAGTAGGCTGGTAAACTGACATTGCGCTGTTAACTTCTGTTACAGTTAGTCTCCGTATTTATTGAGAGACGTGTAGGGCACCGCAAGTAATAGCCATATAATTTTTTAGTTTCGCAGACGCAGTTACCCTCGGCGCTGCGGCCCAAAAAATTTTTCCTAGATTGCGTCAAAACACATGCGCTTCCGAGAAGCTTGCAGGCAAAGCAATCCCTCCAGTGCATGTAACTCGTCGAAATATCCAAAATTTGTTGGGCCAGTGCGCCATGGGTAACTGCGTTTTCGAATCTCTAAAGAACTGTTAACGATATTACTTACAGTGGGTACAGACCACTCAGTAGTGAAGGAGACTAACAAAAATAGTTAATAAGCTAGCTATCCAATATTAATTAGCTAGCCTACTAGTTAGCACGTCTTAGCTGTATTCTGATGCGTTACACTGCTGACAACGGTATGCCGAAAAAAAAAGCAATCTTCTAACGCAGAAAGCCTGTTTTTGAAAACTTCAAATATCTTAGGTGAAACACTCAATGTGCTTGAAGTCGAACTCTTCGAATATGTGTTGGAATGAAAGGTCAGAGGCACAAAATATTGAGCGTGAACAAATGATATTATTGTTTTTAATGGGCGTAAGCCTCCTGGCAAGTTCCTGTCACAGGAGTTGAGTGAAATGTGAATTAATATGATTTGGAATACTGCCCGAGGACCCGCTAACCATTCCCATCCGCATCAAGAGACGTAAGAGTGCTTCTGCCCCAATTACGGCAATCCAGCTGTCCCCTCGGCTTTTTCATTCCATTGCTCCAGTCAGCCTTTTATGCCTCTATTTCCGCTGCCCAAGCTCAGGAGCTTCCAGTAGTAATGGAAGGTGCCAGGGATAGCAAAAGTTTTTTTATTTCCTTTTACTTAATATTTTAATAAACCACTACTACTAGTACAACTCCTGGAAGTGCTACGCACTAAAAAGTTTGCGCACAAGATGACAGATGTCTTCCGCTCGCTATCATGTCCCTTCCTTCTGTGCCTGACGTTATAATTTCTAGGAGGGTGCCTTAAAACTTGTGGGAATCCTGGCTCCTCGCCGTTAGTAGTAGCAGTAGTGGCTTGTATAAAAATATTGATAAAAGTAAGGAAAACACTTTTGCTAGCCCCGGCATCTGCAATCGCTACGGGAAGCACGTAAGCTGGGGCAGCGTGGCTTCGCGCGGAAATTGCCGGCTTCCCGCATTGTTTCTCCTCTTTCCCTTGCTCCCGCCTCAGGCGGTGCAGAGGCGCCAGGGTTATTAGTAACTATCATTCTGCCACACCTTCGCCCCAGCTTCCCAATGGCCTTTGTCATTGGTGCACTCTGTTGGGAATTCGGGACCCCGCTTCGGCGGCAGCGCACCCCGTGACCATCCGAGCAGACCCCAGTGAGAGACCCTTCCGAGACAGGGTAAGGTGCTTACGCTACTGTTCTTATCCGGCGGCCTTTTAAGGCGAAAGCCTTTAATACCTCACACTGTCGTTAGCAGACGCGTCGGCAGCCGTGTCGTCAGATTTGTCCGCCTCTCGGCGTCACTGCTTAAAAAGAAACTGCGCTGAGGGTGGGAATCGAGCCAGGGCCTTTGGCATCTGAAGCGGAGACGTTATTACTCCGCCACGAAGGTTCAAAGTTCGCGGTTCGCATCTAGTGAATGCATGGGTTTCATAAATAAAATAAAAGCAATGAAGTCAGGAAAAGGAAAAATAAAAACAAAATAAGAAAATAAACAAAAATAAAAACAAAATAGAAATAAGATATGGGAATAAAAATAAAAACAATAAAAATAAAAAGCAAAAACAAAAGAAAGAACAAAATATGTACAATAAAAAGTAAATAAAAAGAAGCAGTGCGCCAGGAAACGCTTTCGCCTTGCAGCACTTTAGAGAGCCAAAGTGCCCCCTGAATTTTTTTTTCGTTCGAGCCAGTTCGCACAAGAGCTCGCCAGACCGTGGTCCTCTGACCTGCAGCGGCTCCAGCCTGTGTAGTGATGTCCAGTGACCTCCGACAGCCGTACATTGCGTTGACTGCCCACTCTCTCTGGCAAACGGTCCAACGGTCCCCGCGAGAGAGAGATCACACCACTGCCGCGGGGACATTCTCCTGCAGCGGTGTGCGAGCGGCACGTATTGCTCTCGTCGTTTCATGCACGCAGCGGAGCCTTGCTCCTCCCGCGCCCCCGAAACGGGGTCACTGTTGAGTGTGTGTAAGGCTTTTATACTTAATGGTGCGGGCTGGGACACATTTTTATTGTTTCGTTTTCTAGTGACAATATAATGTACGTTGAGTGTCTGTACGTGCTTCAGAGTGACGTCAACAAGCGTCTCCTTTGCGAACTTGGAGGCCTGTTTCTTTGCGGCGAGTAGCTCTCCTCCCCGTGGAGGTTGAGTACGATTCAGCGGTACGGCTGAGCGGCTGACCGAGGCCCTTGCCTTGGACGAAGCCCGAACGCGCGGTGGTTGGTGGCTGTGCTCACTGAGAAACCCAGAACTGGCGCCCAACTGGCTTGTCGATCAGGCTTGCGCACCACGTATTCCACCCTCTGTTGGGCATTCGGGAGCGAAAATGGAGGGCACTGCAATTCGGCTGTCTACATAGTCCAGCGCCTTTTGATCCGTTGGATGCTATTATACTAACAATGATGCTATTATAATAATAACACATACTAAACCCACCATACAATGCGCAGTAATCATCCGGGGTCCCCTTAAAAAGAAAATAGTTATTAAAGTAGAGAGAATATCATTTAAAGCTAATATTGTTTTACGGTTACTGATATGGGCGCTCATCAGTTAGCCATTTCCTTAAACGAAGCTGCTTATCCTCTATTCCCAACAGGAGTCTTACATGTAGGTTCAATGTTTCCTTTCAGGTAATTAATAGTTCTAACATTTACACCACCAATATGATCAATTTTTCCTCATAGTATCGTACTAGAAATCATTATCATTCAATAACATCATTAGGCTGGCGGGTTAATGGTTTAAAACACTCTGTTTTTCTAAGGACCACCACTGACTGGAACAGTCTCACTGATGCTGTATGGATGGAGAAGTCGCTTAATTTTTTGGAAGACCAGTTAAAGTGACTGTAGTTAATTATCTTTCTGTGACATTTCTTTGCTCAGCCTGCACGCATGCATTTCTTTTGTTTCATTCGTACCTGTATATTTACATTTTGGCACAGCTATGTTCCCAGCAGCTATGATCTTGTATGAAGAGCGCAGTAGTCAGAAACGAAAACAAAATAATAAATAAAAATTAACACTATATTGTAATTTCTGTACGGAGCGCAACTGCCACTTTTGGTGTCAGTATGTTGCCGGTAGCCCTCGCTTTCTGATGAAATCCCGTAAGGC
Source organism: Amblyomma mixtum (assembly GCF_055824585.1). Classification (NCBI taxonomy): domain Eukaryota; kingdom Metazoa; phylum Arthropoda; class Arachnida; order Ixodida; family Ixodidae; genus Amblyomma; species Amblyomma mixtum. The sequence goes on along the minus strand of NC_143013.1, from coordinate 171,496,392 downwards.
CACAGTGATGAAGCTGTGTCAAGGAAAATTTGGTACAAATATACAGCTATTCACTTAAATATATTGTTACGGGCTTGAAGGAGCGGTAGGAAGGGCAATGAAGAGAAAGAAAGAAGAGGAAGTTGGAGGGTTGTGCCCCGTTGGACGCTGCTTCCCGCTCGCCGTTTGAACCGCTCGCCGCTGGCCTGTTGAACCGGCTAGAACGCCTCGGCTGTGCGATTATATAGCCGTAACAATATGTCTTCCAACGTAAATATGCAATGGCTTGGCTACACTGAGCGATTTGTCGTGTCCTATTTTGCGAATACTGGTGCCGGAAGAAAGAGGTTATTGTTACTGCATGCCCATGTCTCGTGTTATAACGTGAGAAGTGAGCAAAATAATTAGAAGTATTAACTTTGCGGAAATCCATGAATATTGCGTCTGTTTGCTTTTCCTGATTAATCGACAGAGCAAAGTCGTGCAGAGTTTCAACTTACTGTGTAAGCTGGAAATGTTGTAAGCTGGAAAAAAAAGTTTAATCGACAAACACGATTGCGCTCAACGACTGGGGGCAATCGACTTCGCCTCACGACCTCACTTACAAATGCGCGGCCATATGAGTTAAAAACAAATATAACTAGTTTATGCTGTATTCGCTCTTATTTCTGAATGTGTGTTAATGTGAAAGGGTTCCAGGTGATTACAGCATATTCTAGTAGCGGACGGATGAGGGAATTGTTAGACGAACACTAGGTGGGGATGACTTTAGTGAGCGCCTCAAGAAAAAAAGAGTTTCCGCATTGAATTTGCTACGACAGCGTCTATGTGTTTTGAGCACTAAAAGTTGTTAATAATCCATAGGCCCAAATATCTATACTCTGTCACTTCTAATAATGATATGCTGTTAGTACCGTACACAAAATGAAGAGGTATTTTCTTGTGGGTAATTTTCACAAAGACGGTTTTTTCAAAATTAATGCACATCTGCCATTTGTTGCACCACGCAACCACCTTCGCTTGGTCATTATTTAGACGCACCTGGCCGTCAAGTGAAAATACCACTTTATACAAAATACAGTCATCCGCGTACAGCTTCACGCGGACTGAAAGATCTGCCGGAATGTCATGAATAAACAAAAGAAATAAGAGTGGTTACAAAGCGGATCCCTGGGTGGTGGTGGTGAAAACTTTTAATTGCTGAAATAGAGCTTGGGAGCCACAGAGTGGCCCCGCTACATGGTCGGCGTCCGTAGTCCGGGACACCGCATGACAAGGCCCCGTCTCTCGCCCGTTTCACCAGAGCCCTTTGGGACTCAAGCGAGGAGCAGTTGATAAGGGCAGTCTCCCATGCCTCTCTGGAAGGAATAGGGGAAGGGGGGAGGTGGGGATTTTGAGTACATGCCCACACCATGTGGAAGATATCACAGGTCTCCCCACAGTGCGGGCATCGCCCATCCGTGTTAGGATCGTAATGTTTTAAGATTGCAGGACAGAGTAGAGTACCTGTCTGCAGGCGCCTTAAAGTTCGCTCCTCCGTCTTACTCAGCCCCTTTGCAGGGGCCGGGAAAAGGCGGTGGTTGTCGCTATAATGTGCTATTATTTCCCTGAATCGCAGCAGCGGCTGGTTAGTCTCCGAGCCAGAAGAGCTGGGATGAGGAGCCCGGTGAAGCGCTCGGGCAGCCGCGTCAGCGGCCTCATTACCTCGTAAGCCCTGATGGCCAGGAGCCCAAATGATTATTTTCGCTGTTGGATCAGTGGCAGTCCGTCTTAGAATGCAAGGACACTGCTAGAAGAAATGTTGTTTAGAGTGGTGAATTAACACCTGTTCGAGTGGTAAGCTGTAATCCATCCAAGTGTGCGGTCGTTTTTAATATAGTGGTTTAATTTATGAATTAGTTTGTTATGTGGCATTTTATCTAATGCATTGCGGAAATCCATGAATATTGCGTCTGTTTGCTTTCCCTGATTAATCGACAGAGCAAAGTCATGCAGAGTCTCAACTTACTGTGGACTTGTAGAAAGCCCATGACGTTTCCGTCGTATCTGGGACTGGATTTGATTCTATGTCACAACATTTTAACAGATCGTCTTGAAAGGAATAAATGTACGACAAAGAATTTCTTATGCACAGTGGGCAGGGCAGCAGCAACAGAAAGCGGTTGTCTCTGCGATAGCAACAGGCAGATAAATAGTTACCAACCTGCGCAATGAAGCAAAACGGGTTCCTGAGCATTGTGCTCGATGTGCTGCTGTTGAGCCCACTGGATGCAGGCGGCAATGAGGAGCATCTTATACAGGCGACGATGTCCCCGTGATGTGACATTCCCAGTGATGGCGCAGTCGCAGAAACGGTGGTGATATGCACGCTGGGGTGGTTCATCCAGCAAAGGATGGTACGCGCTGGAGTCTCGAAGCAAACGTCACTTGCTTGATATGAAGGCAGTTGGAAAGCAATCATAACCGAGGCATGATGGTTGTGCGGGCAGCAAGACGGCCAAAACCTGCGCAGTGAAGCAAAATGTTATTAGGTTACCTCGGTTACCATGACAACGAATGGGTTACGATTTGCGTTATAACGCTTAAAGCTGAGATCCGAAACGCGAGAAGTAGAGATTAACGCTCCAAAAATGTAGTTCCGCGTATGGCCTTATGTTTCGGAACTATCGATAACTATTCAGCGGCCAACCTGGTACTTGAAGCGTAAGAGCACAGATATTGTTCTAGAGCAATTTTCGGATTATCAGAACGGAAATGTTGAGTCTGCCCAAAATAATATTGCGCGTTTTACTAGATTTCCAGAAAGCATTCGACAACACGGACCACAGGTTATAAATAGAAAAGTTCCCACATACTTGATTTTCAAAACCTGTTACTTGACTGTTCCCACTGTAGGCAACAAAGCTAGGTTTCACATCAGTAGCGAACCGCTACTAGTAAGGCATCGCGTACTGAATAGCTTAATTTTGGGACAGCAATTATTCTATCCATAAGTAATAATGACTTACGTAGCCGCAGTAGAGCTTGATACAAGCCGTGAATTGGGCCATGACAGATGAACAAGACCACTTTTGCACAACGAAATTAACATAAGACGACAACATTAAGAAACAAAAAGGCCACCACACATAAATGAGAACAAAAATGAGAGCAGATGTAAAAATCGGTGGTAAATTAATATCAAAGAAGTCAAAGGCAACAAATAGGAAGCATGAACAAAAACCTCATGAAGTGATCATGGTTCCGTTATTTCACTGTGTCAATGCTACTTGTTTAAATTATGCGGCACTGTTTTACAATCGTCTTTTGTGCAACGATAAATGAACTGCTAAACTCGGCTGCAGTAGAACTGTACAGTGTTCATAATTTTTTGTGGTGATGCATCATGGGAAGCGCTACGAACATAGCAATTTGAGGTATATGTCAGCTTTGAATCATTAACAATTTTTGTTCAACGAGCATACCCAGGAATTGAGGAAAAAAGCATCCTGAGCGGGAAACCTTTAGTAAGCGCAATTTTTTCATGTAATGAGAGGCTTCGCTATAACAATTAATATACCCGCAAATCACCCGACGGCAGTCTTCAATTTTTTTTATTAACGTTTTTGCTGTCGTCAAAAGCGTTCCCCATTGGTTTGTCTATGGCAGCCTTAACTCTTTGTTGTGATCAATGGAAACACTTTAAAAGAAATATTTTGCTACATATCATAAGAATGGACGACTGCCTTCAAGATTTCCATAACAGTATTTTACGATGTCTCAATTTTCTATATTTTTGTCCCAGATTTTTCGGCATGAGCAAGGCCAGCGCTCTCTACCTAGCACGAAAACTGTCTTCGGAGCACAATGTATCTTACATTGATTTTCTTCGAGGCGAAGATGCCCCTCTACCGAAAGCGGAGCGGCTGGCGAAAGAAAAAAATAGTTGCAGAAGAATGGACGAGGAAAACAAATCGGTAGAGACACTTAAGACTGCTTATGTGTGAGAAAGCGAAAACATTACCGTCTCTGCGTGCATGTACACTAACCCAAACACACATACGCACGTATGGCGATGAATGGTTGCAGCACTATTTTTATACAAAAATTGTTTTTTTGAGGAACGTAAATGGCCCATTAACAGCCTGACACCACGATGGACAGCTCAAATGGGCCTTAAGGGAAAAGATAAAGTGTCAGGGATTGCATCCAATTGCAGTTGCTTATGTCGCCATTTGGAATTTCCGTTGCAGTATAGCCTCGAGCTTGCCTAACGCATGTCAGCTACAAAAAAAGAAGAAATCGTATGCCACCACCCTGTACGTTGCACTGCAAACGGTTGCGTCACAATTTCGGTACGAATGTTGTCGGCCCACATTGTGGTCGGCCAGCGGAAAGTATATATAGGCGGAAAGAACATGTTTATGATTGTCTGTAATCGGCGATGCTCGGCTGGTGGGCGTCATACGGACGCTAGATGACGTCGCGCTATTAACGCGACAGCGTTAAGGGCCACGTGTCGCAGATAGGCAGGTGTCGTCGTCGGCGGCGTTGGCCGTGAGCGAGAAATCACAGAAGCATTAATAAGTAAAAGTCTTTCGGGTCGTAGCTTGGAATAGCCTACAAGGTTTTAACAGATCTAGTGTATTGACTACCAGGACGCGCGGGCTTTCGTCGGTACGGAAATGCAGGTACCACGTTCGCCAGGTGCCTCTGCAAGTTTCTAAGCATAATGGGTGGGAGATGCAATGGGGGGGGGGGGGGGGGGGGGGGGGGGATGCAAGCACAGAGCCGAACAAACTTGACACACTGCTGCTTCAACCAGTTCCTTGTTGTAGTTGTTGTTGCGACTGAGGGAAGGATGAAAAGGAAAGTGCCACCGCTGCCACGTGCAGACACGTGCAGATAGAGGTGGGTTAAAAGATAAGAGGAAAGAGTGAAAGAAGAGACGCGCGTCGCAACAACCGCGTCCGCCGAAGCGAAGACGCTGGCTGAAACAACACATAACTCCCCCCCCCCCCCCCCCCCCCCCCCCCAGTTGATTTATCACACTCGAGGCCCCTGCTACTTGATGTAAAACACGCGCGTGAGTGGCCCGGTCATGTTTAAATTTTTACTTCCACTTCGCATCTGCATCCTTGCGACCGAAGGCTAGCACCACGGTCGCGTGTGATGCCTCACAGCCCGCATATCTCTTACTGTGTTTTTTTTTTCTTGCCATTAATTTGATTTTTTGTGCCACCTGCGAGCGTACACACAAACACGCCGTAGGCTTTTCTCGTAATGCTTTCAGTAATACTTGTGCATTAAAAAAAAAAGACGGACAACGTAGCCGGAAGCACCCAAAAAAGTGGAGATAAGAAAAGAATCCCCTTGGTCGTCTAAAAAAAAGGAAACAAAAACATAAAAGAAAGAGAGAGAATGCCTGGACCAGCAGAGCTTTGCCAGGTTTAACGCCAATTCAAGATAAATGAAAAATAACTAAATGTTCTAAAGAAGAAGAAAAAAAATTTAAGCGAAAAACAGAGCATTAAAAAAAAACTCAAAAGAAAAGAAAACAAAAGGCTTGTCACAATAAAAGTTAGTCGCAGGCAGATAGCCAAAGCACAGCGTGCAGTCCACGGAATAAATAATAGTAATAAAAAAGAGAGAAAACCCAAGTCACTGCAAAGTCATGGTCACCCTAACAGTCAAAGAAAGCACTGAGCGCCAGCCGTAAAATAAAAATCAGAAAAATAAAAATATAATCAAGACAAAAGAAAAAAACCGAAGTCACAGTCACACAGTCAAGGACACAGTCACAGTCACGCAGTCAAGACAGAGTCACAGTCACACAGTCAAGGACGCAGTCACAGTCACGCCACGACAAAGCCAACTATGCTCAATAAAGGAGCACGGGGCGCTCCTCTGTGCAAAGCTTGGCGAAGAGAGATTAGAGAGAAGAGAGAGATCAGCGTGAATAATTTGGAATTGTACTACTTATGAGGTGAACCATTTGAAGGAGAAGAGCACAAGCAGCAGGGTCTCGGAGAAGGGAGGGATAAACAGATGGTGTGATGTCCGATGAGCAAAGAGATTTTAAACGAGAAACTAAAGAAGCAGTAACGGAAGAGTCCCGGAAGTAATGACGGATATTTTCACATAGCAATCCACAGGAACAAGTTGAAGACGGAGACAGGCCAAATCTTTTAAATTAGAACGGAAATCTACCATGCCCAGTAAGTAAAGTTATTATAGGATTCCTTGGTAGACTAATAGGGCTAATATTAAGTGTATCAGGGATCCAGTTGAATAATTCAGTGCCACCACTATTCTCGCGCCAAAAAATGCTCCATAAAAGAAGTGAAGAATGATGCAAACGGGAACGCACGCAACGACGTGAAAGGGTAGAAATATAAAAACTTCCAAACTGGCCGGCACTACCAGCAGCTTGGTCGGGTAACTCGTTACCGAAAATTCCGGAATGACCCCGGATATGAAATAAAAGAAATGGGGCTAAAGAAGACAAACAGTACAGACCTTTCTTAATTGCAATAATAGTCTGATTGTAAGAAGTAACTGAAGGAAGGGCAGAAAGCAGAGATAGAGAATCAGTGTAAAAATGAACAGGCGTAGAGGGAGGGTTGTGAATAGCATAAACAACAGCAGAATGAAAGGCTACAAGCTCAGCGGCATAGGCGCTAGAGGGTAGTTCTAAAGAGAGACGATGTACATGGACAATATTTTGTGTTGAGCTAAGAACAACAAATACAGCACCAGCTGAGTGAGGAGTGAAAGACTCATCAGTGTAAATATGCAGGGCACGTTGACAAGAAAAGAATACAGCTTCTTGAGAAATAAGTTGAACAAAAGGAAATTTAAATTTCAATGAGGGGTGGTCTGGCCAATGATCAAATAAAGGTTGAATTTGAGAGGGGTCATAAAAAGTATTGCCGTACACTACGGATTGACGTAACGTGAAAAGCATAAACTCTGCATATAACTGGTCTAGGTAGATAGGCAGAGGAAGAACGTTTGCAAGAACATGAATAGCAGCGGTTCGCGTAGTATGATAGGCACCAGTAAGAAATCCGCACTGCAGCTGCGCAGGAGGACGCGGCTTAAAGCGAAAGGACGAGGAACTCGGGAATCGGCCAAAACGTCAGCCAAGGTGTCAGCCAAGCTGTCATTTCAGTCATCCGCCTTTAATTACCGCGGTAAATGCGGGTTGTTAAGTTTGCGGAAAAGCGAGCTCTTGTGTTCCTTTGATTCGTACGCCATTCGAAATCCATTGACAAGAGTAGTTTACGTCCTCCGAGTGTTCGTAGCAGTTGAACTATCACGCTTCTTTAAATTCGTTAGGTCTTTGTCCGAACGTGAGCAATAAGAACATAGAGTTGGTTGGCTAGTTGGATTTGGGGTTAGGTTGGAGGTTTTGTTTAAGGCCTGGGCTGCTCACTTTGTTCCTTCCTCTCATCTCGCATTTCAGCGTAACGGCTTTCTGTCTATCGCAGTGCACAATATTTTGAAGAATAAAACGAACAGCTCTGCTCTGGTAAAGAGGAAGTCAACAGTTTTCTTTCTTCATATGTATACTATAGCAAGCCCCCTCATATTCCTTCCCTTTTCTGCTCGATAGCATTGAATTGTGTCGTTTCTAGCACAACAGTGTTAAGACTGTAAAGGCTTAAAATTACGCACACATAATAAAGTGAGGCTAGTTGGTTTCACTCCTCAACCTCTTAGTAAAGAAACCACTTTCTCAAGAAAGAAGACACAACGTGAGTCTGGGTTCGTGCCATGATTTCTTGGAAACGTGCGCTCTCTCCTCCTCACTTGTGCGAGCAGAGACATAGTGAAGAGCAGATCTTACCGGCGGTGGTTAGACTCCCTATTACCTATGCATCGGTTGAGGCTTGTATTAGCTCATGCCTTTGAAATAAGGATAATTCCGCTGACGCGTTTGTCGCGAATTTGCAACGTTAGAAATGAACACCGCGCACTAATTTCAAGAAGAAGTGAGGTTATCAATATTGGTGTCTCTGTGGTCCTGATAGGCTGCGCTTTATGATAAAATCCTGTAGCGACACTGAGACGAAGCCGTGTCAAGGTAAATGGCATGCAAATATACGCCAGCGCATAACTTCTCCCCCAAAGTAAATATGCAAGTACATAGTCACATTCAACTATTTATTTGGAGTGTCTCAATTTGCGAGCACTGCTGCCGAAAAACAGAGGAGAATTAGTTTTGTTATGTGGAAGAAACGTGGAGGCCAACAAAGAGGGTTCAGCTTACGTTAAGGACAGCGCAGCGAGCTATGGAAAGAATAATGATAGGTGTAACGTTAAGAGATCGGAAGCAGGCGGAGTGGATGAGAGAACAAACGTGGGTTAATGACATCCTAGTTGAAATCAAGGGGAAGAGGTGGGCTTGAGCAGGGTTGTAATCAGAAGGCACGATAACCGCTGGTCCTTAAGGGTAACGGAGTGGATTCCAAGAGAAGGCCAGCGTAGCAGGGGGCGGCAGAAAATTACGTGGGCGGATGAGATTAAGAAATTTGCGGGAATACGGTGGCCGTAACTGGCGAAGGACAGGGTTAATTACAGAGACATGGGAGAGGCCTTTGCCCTGCAGTGGGCGTAGTCAGGCTTATGATGATGACGTTTTGTTTATAGTCTCAGAAGCAACAAATGTATCCTCTTAGCCACCCGTAGCGCCAGCCGCAGCCACGGATTTGTGCTTCGAGTTTCGTGTTGTTGTTACCATGTAGCGTTATCGAATCTCCACAGCTTTTGTCATGTCCTAAACACAATGCTAGACAAGTGCCACTTAAATCTTAACTCTTGCCGTCATCTTCTCTGCAGATAAGAGTCAGTGTTACCCGAAAATAGAATTAGCCGTGGTCTTTGTGCGCGTCTACGCCCCACAGTTCTTACAACAGGCATCGACCGGGCAGAGCTGCAGGTAGGCGAACTTCATGAAATTATTTTTAGCGTGGTTCATTCCTAAAAGGTATTCCCTGCATTTTTCTTCACCTAGTTCTTTAAGGCACTTTTGCCTGCATTATTTATGCAAGTGCAGCATAAAGACAGCGCAGTATCACAATGTATAGTAGCATGAAATAAGGATACAGTATAAAGCCTACAGAAAGTAAAGATAACGAGCTCTATACCAAGAGTAGAGGTCAGTTGTAAAGGTTCATACACATTAGAAATATCACAGAAGAACCCATTGTTTCATTATTTGCAAAATTTCTAACTTTAATTAACAAAGAAATGGCGACTAGGCGTGCGGTAATGTGTACATTAAACATTTAGTATGACAGCACAATCAGGCTAAAGTCCCATTTATTCATCGTCGATACCACTCATTCATTGTCATTGGGGTTCATCACGGCCTTATGATGCGAAAAGTGATTTGAGAAGCTGTTTATGACATTTACATTAAACGACCGCGTGTACATCAGATCAGTGCCGATGCCTCTCGATATGGTCGGTTTTTCTGGATCCGCATCCATAGCGAAGTTGTTTTCTGAAATGAAATGTACGAGTGGCATGTGTTTGCTCACAACATAACTCAAGCCGCCGGTGTTCAGAATTGGTGACGCCCATCACACATTGGCTTCAATCTGGGTCAGGAAATCGACTGCGTCTCTTTGGGAGGCTTCTTCGCTGGGCGGCTTCTGGTTCTCGCTGGCGCCTTTTAGTGTTCTGGCCCCCGTGACTAGCGGCATCGTGCAGCCGCTCTTTCCCTCAACGCTTGCGTGACGGCGATGTGTGTGCGGCCTCTACGTGCTAACATGCTCGGGCAGCACGCTCTATGGCGCTGTCCGTCCATGCGACTGACGCGAGGTCTTCTCCAGGATAGACCGCCGAGACCCGCGTCAACGCTTCTCGTTTTAATGCAATAGCATTAGACCCCAAATCATAAGATTTCGCGTCCTGCGGCTGTCGCCAGTAGTTGTTTGGTCGATAAAGGTCACATGACCTTGTGACTTCGTCAAAACTGCGCACCGTTAATTAATTAAATTCTGTTCAATCCAGTTGCCACTTGCTCACCATGGCACTGCACATCATGCGATTTCGCGTCCTTGGTTAGTCACAAAAATCTTCAGTGTTCGAGTGGGCGTTGACTCCAAAACGTCGCGTTACTATGGAACGAAAAGTCAACACTGAAAAACAAGAAAGGGGGGGGGGGGGGGGGCGCAACTTCTAGTTTCCCGTTCTCGGCGCATAGGCCGAATTTCGCCGAAAGCCAGTGAGTGGGAACTGAAGATTACAGGGAAAGAGCCACGAGCTAGTTATTTTCTGAAAAGGTGACAAACGTCTCAAGCACGTGCTAGGGAGCCGAGAAACGCGTGCTCGAACACTTCGGACAACGCACCGCAATGAAAGACAATCAACGCTATTCCTAAGGATAGGCAGTTCTTTGCTGGATTTAAACATTTAAAGCGCCAAATTTCTGGAAGGAAAATGGGTTTGATTGGATTTTGACTTTTTGATGAACTAGCTTTTTGTCTGTGCCTCCCAGCGTCACCATCAAATAAGCCCGACTAGGCTCAATTCAGGACATAGCCCTCTCCCATATCTCCGCAGTTAACCCTGTCCTGTACCATCTGCGGCCACCCTACTCCAGAAAACTTCTTAAATCTCATCCGCCCAACTAACTTTCCGCCACCCCCAGCTGAACTGAAAGGTTTTATTTTATTTTATTTTACCGAAGGCGCGTGGTCGGCCTAGTCGGCTGGTGCCGTCAGCCATCGGAGCATTTGGAAGCATCAGAGGATTCCAATTCGTTGGCGTAAACGCTGAAAGTGCAATATTTGCCCGTGTAAAGGTCGCTGCCACTGGTGGGTAGTGCGGTTCTTGTTGCGGAACCTGTTCAAAGCTGGCAAAACCTCTTCCCAGCCGCGTGCGTTTGCCCTGTTACGTTTCGCCTTCGTCGTGAGGAAAAATCGGCGCGGTTGCAGCGGAATGCCGACGAGTCCCGAAAGGCACGCGGGGTCAGCGCCTGGATTAGCTACGGAAGCGGCGTCAGTAATCAACCCAGCAACTAGCCAGCGCAGCTCTGCAGTGCACCTTCTCTGCAGAAAGAAGTTAGCTGCCAAGGTCGGCAGTACTTGACATTCCGAGGGGCCCGGGGGTCAGCTGAGCCCAGTCCTCAAGTTTGACAGCAGCATCCGTCTTCCGGGAAGAAGCTTACAGCGAGCGTTTCCTCTACAACGCGCGGACTTGCACGTAGCATGGACCCTGCACGTGCGACCACATGAAAAGCGCGGGAACGCTGCTCGTGGACATTCCAGCGTCTGCACGACACAGATGGCATCCTTCTCTCTCTCTCAACACGTGGCGGGGGCGTGTTCCCTATTGTGAGAGTGTGTGATGGGTGCCACAGTGAACTTTCAGGACACTCTTTCCTCGGCAGCCCCGGCCCCAATCTAGGGAGCCCAGGGAAAGGAAACGCTATAAAACTCGGCGCCTTGTACGGCCGAGCAGCTCCTGACCATCGAGCTCATCGTCATGTAGCTTCTCGTCATCAAGCTCCTTGTTATCGAGACTCTCTTACTGAGACGTTCTCTCAGTTGCTGTTTGTATATAATGTAAATTTACTCGTATAAAGTTCTTTTTCTTGTGTTTCCCGTAACCTCGTTTCCGATCTCCCTCATCCCCTCTCCGACCCGACCATGCTACCTGAGCCGCAAGAGCCCTTGTTACGGATCGGAACGCCCTCTAGTCTACGGGCAGGAGTGTAGCAGACCTCATGCATTTCGATTTCTTCAGCCCGCCGTCACCACAGCAAAACTCCTTGTATCCCCGTTATTTTGGTATTCGTCGTCTTCCTGCGCCAACTGAAATTTTTTTTATGTAATCGTGTTCTAACTTCCTTGTGTTCTCCTTGTGTCTCATCTTCCTCGCCAGTTTCATTTTAGGGCGTAAGCCTTACTTTCACCATTGAGCGAAAACCCGTCTCTGTGTGTGTGCTGATGCTCGATGGTTCGCATAAAAGATGGCGTCTTCGTGCAACCAGACAAGTGGCGGCTAAATTAATTATATGTCTGTTGTGTCCCCTTATCGCTTTTGTGTGTGTGCGCCCCCGCACCCCCGCATCCTCCTCCTCTTCTGGGAAGCCACTCCCTCCCGTGGACGCTTTTCCGCTCCCTCCTTTCTTCGGGCGGCCAGTTCGGCTCCTGCCTCGGTCAACGCTGGTCGCACCCTCATCAGCTTTAAATAAACAAAGTCTTAAGGTACCGTGTGCGTCTTTCGCTGCATTGAACACAGCGACCGGACACGACAGTGGCGACGAGGATGGGATTCGACCCGCGCTACGCAACGCTATTGACAAGCCATGGCTACGCGAGGGTTTCCCAATCAGACACCAGAATTCAACGGCTCATCGTGGTCATCGTGGGTTGGACGCCTTCAGTTTTACTTTGAAGCTAACAACATCACAGACCCAGCCTTGAAGAGGGCCAACCTGCTGACGCTGTGCGGGGAGCAGACCTACGATACTGTCTGCGCCCTTATTCAGCCAAGCACACCAGCGGCAGTGTCTTACGACGACATCGTAAAAGCGCTGCAAAGGCACTACGACCCAAGGCCATCCGAGGTCTACAGCCGGGCTCGCTTCCAACGACGAGATCAACTGGGAGGAGAAACTGTGAGCGCCTACGTAGCCGCGCTCAAGAAGCTCGCTGCCGACTGCAATTTTGGAACGCTGTCGACAACAGCTACCGGGCAGGAGGGAGACGCAGCTTCTTCTGCTAACACCACCATGCTTCCCTTGGACGTGATGTTACGCGACAGATTTGTGTGCGGACTGAGTGACGAGTCACTGCAGCAGCGCCTGTTCGCTGAGAAGGACCTCACATTCAGCAAAGCTTACGACATCGCCGTTCGAGCGGAGAGCGCCGGTCACCAGCAGAGAGGGATTCGCCGGAACACCGAGCCGGTACACCAGACAAGCAACCAGGTGCGCAAGCCTTCTGTTGTTGTAAAATCGGTCAAAAAGGCACAACGCTGCTGGCGGTGTGACGACCAACACAACCCCCAGGGATGTCGATTCCAGTCAGCCACGTGTAATTTTTGCCACAAGCGAGGGCATATCGAAAGAGCATGCATTACGAAACGGAGACTTGCCAAGATAAAGTCACCTTCCCAGCCTAATCACAGCGTCAACGCCTCAGAGAATACGCCGCTATCTGATCTCCATGGAACAACATCAGCAACACCATCTGTGTTGTACGACCTGAACACCATGAATCTCGGCACGCGACCGAAGATTTTTACAGAAGTAAGCGTACATCACCAGCTGATTAAGTTCGAGGTGGACTCCGGCGCAGCCTGTACTCTGATCAGTGAGGAAACGTTCCGAACTTCATGGCCATCTGACGCACCAGCCCTGCAACAAGACGACACGCACCTGCGAACGTGGTCAGGACAGAATCTGCCACTATTGGGCTCTGCCAACGTGCAGGTTAACTACAACGGCCAGACCCATACGCTACCTCTGCTTGTTGTGAAGGGCACAGGATCAAGCCTTCTAGGGAGAAACTGGTTTTCTCCACTAGGCGTGATGAAATGGAGTAAACATCAAAACGCCGATGCGCTAAGCCGTCTGCCACTAGACGCAACTGTTGACGAACCATTTCCACCAGGAGACGTTCTGATGTTCGAAGCACTGCCAGAACCTCCGCTTACAGCAGGCACAGTTGCAGCATCTACGCAGAAGTGCGCAGCTCTCCGGCTAGTTTACACAGCTGTTCAACAAGGCAACGTGCATAAACTCAAAGGGGACAACTTCGACGCTTACCGCAGGCGAGCTACAGAGTTGAGCACCCATCGCGGCTGCATCATATTTGGGTCCCGAGTTGTGATGCCGAGAGAACTACGCGCACAAGCTATGTCTCTCATCCACGCCGGACATCGGGGCATCGTTGCAATGAAAAAGTGTGCCAGAAGCTACATGTGGTGGCCTGGCATTGACAACGACATCGAAACAGTGGTGCGAGAATGCAAGCCTTGCCAGAGCAGCCGGAGCGCCCCGCCGAAAGCTCCTGCCCCAGAATGGGAAAAGCCAGACACACCATGGCACACACTGCACATTGATTTTGCAGGACCAATTGAGGGCTGCACTTTCCTTGTGGTCGTAGACGCCTACACAAAGTGGCTTGAGATAAGGCAAATGGGACAGACGACTTCGGCAGCAGTCATTGACAACCTCCGATCACTATTTGCAACGTTCGGCCTGCCGCGCAAGGTAGTGTCGGACAACGGAACACCGTTTGTGTCTGCGGAGATCCTCAAGTTTTATCGCGACAACGGGATCTCATCAGTTACATCGGCCCCCTACCACCCAGCGACAAACGGACAAGCCGAGCGCTACGTAGCCGAGCTAAAACGCGCCCTTGAAAGAGATCAGACAGGCTCGCTGCAGCGCCGCCTTGCGCGCTTTCTCTTCAAGCAGCACACGACGGTTCAGAGCACAACAGGCGAGACCCCCTCGAAAATGATGTTCGAGCGTGAAATGCGAACCCAGCTCACAGCCATCCTCCCCGAGCCAAAGGCAGAGACGTTCCGGGAAGAAAAAGCAATTCCGCGCTGCGGCACGCTTAATGAGGGGCAGCGCGTCCTCGCCCGACAGTTTCTGAAAAAGCCACGCTGGGAGGAAGCTACAATTGTCAGACGCATAGGCCTGCGCTCTTGGCTCGTCAACATACATGGCACAGTAGCACGCCGACATCTCAACCAGGTAGATTTACGACGCCGTCTGAGAGCTGTCCGCCAGCGGAGAGAACACGTGCACCATCTTCCCACATAGCCTGGCCCCTCTTCCCGGAAGAAGAGACTTCGCCCAGGACAGACCTAGGAGACACAGCGAACAACAGCCAGCCTACAAGTGTTTCTCCCCCGAGCGCACAAAGCCAGCGCGCCTCCACGCGTGAGCGCCGACCCCCTGCACGATGCCAGGCAACTTTCTAAGGGGGAAGGAAGTGTTGTGTCCCCTTATCGCTTTTGTGTGTGTGCGCCCCCGCACCCCCGCATCCTCCTCCTCTTCTGGGAAGCCACTCCCTCCCGTGGACGCTTTTCCGCTCCCTCCTTTCTTCGGGCGGCCAGTTCGGCTCCTGCCTCGGTCAACGCTGGTCGCACCCTCATCAGCTTTAAATAAACAAAGTCTTAAGGTACCGTGTGCGTCTTTCGCTGCATTGAACACAGCGACCGGACACGACAATGTCCCGCGAGGTTATCGCGCAGATCAGAAGGCGGAAGCTACGCAGGGCGTCCCAATCGCGAGCTGTAGCCCGGCTGCGAGTTGCTTCAGGCATGAGAGGATTCTTCCGATCAGCTAGAATAAGATTCATGCGGAACATTCGTGATGCCAGCAATATATATATATATATATATATATATATATATATAAGAAGTTGGGGAAGTCACATTGAAAAACTTAACAGATTTATTCAACGTTTCGACCAGGGACTGGTCTTTTTCAAGAATATATATATATATATATATATATATATATGTGTCCCTGCAGGGCGAAACCGCACCAAATGTTAATGAAGTTTCTTGTTTACTACGGTGGCGTTTGTTCTGCCGTAGCGACGTACAGTATTCGTTTTTGAATGCTCCCGAGAAGATGAAGTCGAGGGTTGGAGGATATCTCGTCTGTCCGGATACAATCTTAATAAAATTTAAAAACGGATGCCGAACAAAAGAAAAAAACAACAAACAAAAAACTGCGGGAGCCGAAACGCATCCCTCGTAAGGAATCATTTAAGGTATGACTAGCGTAAGGTATCGCTCATGAGGAGCACACGACAGTTTACGTACAGTGTTTGGATGCAACTCAGTACAAATTCTTTCCTTTTTCAGGACACCAAGTACAAATAAATTTCTACGATGTCAGCTCGAAGGCCCTACCGCCAAGTCATCGATGGTGTGCCGAGGTGTGCTTTGCTCGACCCCGAAATCTTCAGGAAGAACTCCTCCTTCCGTGCCGCTAAAGGCGACATTGTGCAAAGCACGTACCCCAAGAGTGGCACAAACTGGATGCAGTACATCACTCAGCTCATCGTCAAGGGCGGTGAGCAGATTAACTTTGCGGAATTCACTCGCGACGTCCGCTCAATCGAGTACATGGACTGCGCTGACTGGAAGCCGATTCTGCCCCTAAGATTGTTCATCACACATCTGCCGCTACGCAGTGAGACGATGAACGAAGACGCCAAGTATGTATACGTGGCCCGCAACCCGTGGGACGTGTGCGTCTCAATGTTCCGCATGATGACAGATGTAAGCACCTACCGCTTTCAGGACGGCACGTTCGAAGATTTTTTCGAGGCTTTCATCGAAAGTGACCTGGGCTACGGGGACTACTTCGACCACGTGGCATCCGGGTATGCGCTGAAGGACGAGCCAAACGTGTTCTTTGTCACCTACGAAGAACTCCTGACGGACACCAGAAGCACGGTTCTGAGACTAGCCCACTTTATCGGTGGGGATTATGGACTCGTTTTTGAAGAAAATGAGAATTTTCTTCAGAACGTTTTGGAATACTCCAAAGCAGAAAATATGAGGAAGAACTTTGTGGCTGAAATCTCAGGAAACAAGGTTCCAGAATGGAATGATGTGATGACCAGGAACAAGATGACCAGTAAGCATGGCTATGAGGGAGATCAAAACAAGTTAGTCATTGTAAAAGAAGCCAGGATTGGGAGCTGGAAGGATTACTTCACAACAGAAATGCTAGTTAGTTTTGAAAATAAGATACATGAAAAAGGAGATAAGGCGTCATTCATGAAGCTCTGGGAGGGCATCCATGAAGAGGCGATCACCCTGTCTGGCGTGTCAGCGTAGAACCAACAGCAATTCGTACTCCTGCTGCTGTGTGCCGCCATTATAGCACGAGGATGGAAGAGCCCGCAAGAACCTTTAAAAGAATAAAATTCCCAGATGTATTGTTGTGGTCTATGGAACTGTCAACTACCTTGCGCCATTGCTTAGACTGGCCAATAACAGAATGATGACGATTCTGTATTAGATGTACGCTTTAATAATGTCTCAGAAAATGTGCGGTAATATTCAAGGTATCTCTTCTTCAAGATGTTTGGCAACTCTTCAAAAGTAATCCCTGTTGATTGTTTGCAAGTGTAGTCAATTTCATCCTATAATTTTAGCGCGTGGAGTTTCGCTCCAGTACTTTGTTAGTGAACTCTAAACACGATTTCCATTTCAGCTACCTCTGTTCACCATGTGATCGCTCTCAGTTTTTCTGCCAGGAGTACGATTCGAGGAGAGCTTCGACGAGGAGCTCAAGGGCAACTAAATCTATTTTTGTTATTTGTTCAAGAAATTCAGGCGAACCTGATTTCATATATGAATATTATTTTGCTAGTTTTTTAGTTGGTGAATAATAATGCCATGGTGTCATGACAACAGTTAGATAGTGAAAAGGCTTCCAAACGAAAATCAATCGTGCTTACTCGCGCTCACAGCTCAGCGAAGGACTCTGCAGCGGCGTAGCAACAAGTGCGCTGGGCGGCCGACCAAGAGAGATTGCCGGCCACTTTGGGGTGCGCTAAATTTAGAGCTGGCGAAGAACGATCGAGATAAGGCGCCAAAGCAACTACAACTGTCTAGAACTATGTAGAAAGAGTCGCACATATCCGCGATCAGTCCAGATAAGCCTTTTCGTATGTCATGCCAGAAAAAAAAATGTTAAAGCGGCGTGCATCATCGTTCACTGAGAAATATCTTCATAAAGAACACATGTACAATCTCCGGCATACCATTTATAACAGAGACAGGATTCGTACAAACTACGGAACACAAAAGTTAACATATCAGATTACTGACTTCTTGAATAAGCACGCCATGGTTATGAATATCATTACTGACAGTTCTTCAGCTCTAGCCTTTAAAAGAAACATTAACACATTTTTTTTGAGCACACAATTTTGACTATTTTCTTTTTTTTTTCTTGGTTCCAAGTAGACACCAGATGGTTTTTGTTGTGAATGTTTTATTGTTCCCGCTTGTTTATTTTCTCTGCCTATTACTGCATGCGATTTATTTTGGCTGTTTGTTTCCTCGCAGTGTGACTTAGCCCTGTATGCTATGCTGTATTAATGTGTTCCTTTTATGGTGATCGAAACTTTGTTTAACGATGTGACTGTACCTGCTGTTGAGTGATGTGTTTGGGAAGGGGGCCGACACTGAGTCAGGCATTAATTTGCCTTTATGTCTGCCTCCTAGGCACCTATTACTGCTGCCTGAATAAAATGACTTTGACTTTGACTTTGGCAGCAGTTTTGAGTGTGCCAAACAAGCAGAAAAACACGAAATTACTCCTGCCTCATGGAAGCATCGACCCAATGCTTGAAAATAAAAAGTAAGGTGATCAGAAAAATAAAGACGGACACTGCAAAATAAACATTGAGAATGGATAGGGAGTGTCCGTTGCAGTCCGCAATATCGCTTTAGACCGACGACATGGACAACTTCTGGTCGTGCACGACGTCTCTGGTACGACTTCATTGTCTAGTTCACCTAGTAGACGAAGAGCCTTGTACGGGCTGAAATAGCGACGAAATAGTTTTTCACTGAGCCTGCGGCGGCGAATGGCCGTCCACACCCACAATCGCTCACCGGGCTTGTATTCCACGTGCTGTCGGCCAAGTCTGTAGTGTCGTGCGGTGGCGCCCTGTTGGTCCTCGAGCCGTATCTGGGAAAGTTGTTTGGCTTCTACACGCTAAAGAGGCGGCGACGTCGATATTGTCTTCGTCGTTGACTTTTGGGAGAGTGGCGTCGATCGCGGTGGCTGTCTCCCTGCCATGGACGAGAATGAACGTCATCTGGGTGGTCTTCTGCACTGCAGTGTAGTACGCAAATACGACGTAAGGGAGAATAGCATCCCAGGTCTTGTGCTCGGCGTTCACATACATCGCGAACTTGTAAGCAATGGTTTTGAGCGGGTTATTTGTAAGTCGGTTGGTCTGCAGGTGGTGTGCAATCGTTCTAAGGTGGCTTCTCTAGGTGTGATTCAGTATGGCTTGGGTGAGCACTGCCGAAATTGCGGTTCCTCTATCCGTGACCAGAACTTCTGGGGCGCCGTGGCTCAAAATGATCTGCTCGACGAAACGTTTAGCGGCTTCCGCCGTAGAACCACTCCGCAGGGCTTTTTACATCGTTGTAGCGGGTGAAACAGTGGGTCGCCACAATGACCCACTTCTTTCCTGGTGCTGACTTTGAGAAGGAAGGAGGAGATCCATTCGAATCCGTTGAAAGGGCTTGCTCGGTGGTGGTGTGAACTTCAATAGTCCAGCTGGCTTGATCAGCGATGTCTTTCATTGTACATACTTAAAGAATTTTTTCACGGACCGTGCGACGGCGGCAGACAGTTGCGGCCTGTAGTATATATCTTGGATGCGGCGAAGGGTGCTGGTAAACTCGAGGTGCTGAGCTTCTGGTTCTTCACGCGAAACATGCTGAATTTCTTCTTGCGAGCTGTTAGGAACGACGAGGAGGTACGCGGTCATGTTGGAGGCGAAGCTTTTCTCCAGAGGGCGGTCTTTTGCAGACAGAAAGGCGGCAAACGTCGCCTGAACCCCGTTGGGGCAGACGACTTGCCTTCGAGGTACTGGACTAGATGCTCTAGGACAAGATTCCAGTGTTGGTGTTGCGCGAAATCGCTGCTGCTTGTCGCTCCCAAATGGTGCCCTCAGCACCCTCTTTCGGTGGTTTGTCGACAGGGACTTGGACAGAGTGTGCGCATCGGTGTGCTTGCTTCTAGCTCAGTAGACGGCGGTGATGTGGAAATCCTGGAGGCGCGAGGTCTATCGATGGAGGCGGCCGTAGGAGTCCTTCAGTTTCGCATGCCAACACAGTTCGCTGTGGTCGCTGAGCACCTTGGACCGTCGTCCATGGAAGTAGAGGCGGAATTTTGACGTCGCCCAGATGATGACAAGGCCCTCCTTCGCGGTTGTCAGATAGTAAACCTCGGATAGGAAGCTACTAGCGTAGGTGATTACTTTCTGCAGTCCGTTGCTTTTCTGAACAAGGACGGTGCCTGAGCCCACGCTACTTGCGTCGGTATGGATTTCAGTCTCTGTGTTTTAAATTTAATTAATGATTGGTCAAGAGAGGTCACTTGAGCTACGACGTCTTCGTAACCTGCCTACCGGGCTGTGACACCCAAGTTTCTAGACAGGAAAAAATTAAAAAAAATTGAAACAGAAATCCGAAACAAATGTTACACATGGAAAGGTCCGCACCGTCACAATGTCGTGCAGTAGCAATAATTAGGACGGGCACTTAAGGCCCTTACCTGCTGAAGGCACGTGAACTAAAGGACTTTAACACAAAGGCCTTTGGTATAAAGACCTTTTACTTTAAGGCCTTTACTTACCATAGAGGCATTCACCCTAAAAGCCTTTACCCTTGATAGTCCTTGAACTTAAAGGCCTTTGAGAAAGACCTAAGTAAAGGCCTGCCTGGTGTACACACATGGCAGGTTGCCTGCAACCCGGTTGGCCGGTGGGGCGCCTGCCATAAAGTAGGCTTCAGGGACGTGCAGTCGTTTTCAAAAATACATGGTCCACGGCTCTGGCGGCAGGAGTGGCGCTGCTATCTCCATCAGGCGCGCGCTTCGAGGGTGCACCAAATGACGACAAACTACGCCGTCACTCCAACGCAAGTACGTACACAGCTTGATAAATTTCATATGTGGCGTCTGTGCTTCGCTGCTGAGTCTTGCTACTGTAAAGGGAGCCTTGATGATCGCGCGCCTTTACGCGCGCCGTGGTGGGCGCACGACGAGCTGCATCGGAACGCCTGCCCCCATCCTCCCCCCCCCCCCCCCCCCCCACAAAAAAAAAAAAAAACGCGCCAGGGCATGGTGCTGTCGCTTTTTCGCGTTCTCTAGTCGCGCAGTAACAGGAACCATAGGACCACGACCGCAGCGTAAAGCCAAGACACCAGTCTGTGAAGTGGTGCTGACCTGTTTCAGTGGAAAAACACTACTTAACACTGTCCGAATCAAGAGTCTTGTGTGAAACCTCGGATTTACTCGGGAAAGAGGGACAGAGGCCTCGTCAAGCCCCACAGCCTTTAGCCTCGGCCCCTGAAGCAGATTCTCTAACTGCTCAGCTCCAATATATCTTTTAAATTTCAATTTCAAAACGCTCTGGTTAATTCGGAGGAGCGTCGCGTCAGCTGTAGCCAATTAGAGGGAGACCTTGCGGGTGACCTTGGCAAAACCTAGCATAGCACCAGACCCATGCAGAAATAAAAAAAATACTGCTGCGACTGATTTTCGAAGCCGTGACGGCGAGAACAGGTCAGGTTCGCTGGCCACTGTACGAAAGCACGATGCAGCCCACTCTCGCGCTCAACTTCCATCTGTGTCGCGAACAGATCAGATCAGCTTCAAATTCAAATTCAAATTTTTATTTTGCCACCATGGTACAGATGATGGCGGGGACCCGTAGTAAAAGCTGCCTCGATCAGAGTTTAATCTGAGTCTAGAGAAAGAAAAACATTTTTACATTGCCAGTAGCGTGTTGGGAAGCTTGGGCCCGTAAGCTGAGCTCTGGGTTCCCAGCTGGAAAGCTCCCACTGCTCCGTTGTGGCATTGAGTCTCTGAGTCGAATACCGTCGGCGGACATGCCGACGACCCAGAAATGAGTCAGCCAAGCTAAACACTTGCTTTCGCACTTTTACTAGTTTTAACTACGTTAAAACCCTGCCACCTTTTCTCTTTTGATGGCCGCGTTGCAAGTCTGGCCAGGGAAAAATCTATGCTCATGTTTTCTCCTTTGTGTGTTTAACAAGCGCACGTTGGACTCCACTGTGTTGACATTTAAAGTAAAATTATGGAATATGAAAGCTAGGAAAGGCGATAAATAACACTAAAAAATAAAAATGAACAAGGGAGGGGAAAACCTCAGGTTGCTTGAGCCAACGTTTCGACAAGGGGACTTGTCTTCGTCTGGGCAAAGCGTTCATCATTGGCAGGGATGAAATAGGGCCTTCGCTCCGAGGAGGAAGGCCCCGGGGGTGGGGACGGAAAGTGGCGTGAGAGGGGATGCGTGTCAGGAAGGGGAGGGAGGTGAACCTTGATTCGTTAAACTGCAATAGTGGAAAAACTTATATCCGGGGGGTGTGTAATGAACAAAGGCTTTGAAGGGGCTGCGACGGGGGGAGGCGCTGTAGGACCTGAAAAACTCAGATAAGAGGATTAGTCAGCGTGGTACAGGGAAATGAGAAGAAGGCAAACAACATAGGCTGGCACTGGAAGGCGGGGCATTTCCAAGGAAGGACAAGGCAGGGGGGGGGGGGGGGGGGGAATGGCTCGAGTTCAGAGAAAGCCAAAAAGGTGGGGCGGAGGGGGTAACAGGAATGTTATGGTTTCCGAGAACTGATAATAGGGGATTAGGAGAAAAGAAAAAAAAAAAAGGGGGGGGGGTGAGTCACAGGGAGACGGTGAGAAGGCCGGAAATGTGGTGGAAGAGATGACGTGGGAAGGGTACAAAGAGCGATAGTATACTCGGAAGTACTTGTATTTGGCCGTGTTGGTTCATAACTTTTCAGGAGGACACAGGGGCGCAACAAAAGACCCGGACATAGAAGCAGACAGGGACAAGCCCTTGTCCCTGTCTACCTCCACGCCCGCGCCCCCCATCCCGCCCCTGTGTCCTCCTGAAAAGATAATATACTTCTGCGAGGTTCTAAGAAATGGTCTGAGCACGTGTAAGACATTTGTTAATTTAAAATTATGCTAACCCTGGAATGTACCTGAGAGATTCCAGGTTTCCTCTAGACATGTTAATCCCTGTTGGTTGCAGTGTTTTAAATTTGTGGATTAGGAATGCTTCTCTGTATTTTCTGTCCCTAGTCGATTTGAAGCCTTGATTGAAGCCTTGATTGAAGCCTTCCCCACCCCCGGGGCCTTCCTCCTCGGAGCGAAGGCCCTATTTAATCCCTGCCAATGATGAACGCTTTGCCTAGACGAAGACAAGTCCCCTTGTCGAAACGTTGGCTCAAGCAACCTGAGGTTTTCCCCTCCCTTGTTCATTTTTGTGATCGCAAAGGACCATCAACCACACCCTCTCTGTACCATAGACTAAAAAATAAAGTTAGGCAATGGTTCAACTCTGCCGAACCGGGTTTCACGCAGTGAAAACAATATTAAGCATGATTTAACATGTTTTATCATTAGTACATCTTTTATTGTTCCTTAATCCTTCCCCACTTCACAGTCGCTAATTCGTCTTCACTGACTGTCTTGCTGGAGACGAAGACTGATCGATGGTCAGGCCCATGCCAAAGACTAAGATCTTGACACCGTTACCACAGCCTGACGAATAGAACACGGATGGTAGCACACATGGAAGGATTCTTAAGAGCGAACAAGATAGTTTGCATAAGCACACACGGCATACAGACTGCCAAACGGGTTATCGGTAAAGTGTTGGTGAAACTGTCTCGTAGCGATGGCAGTCTCACTCAAACGAATCGCGTGAATCGTCGTTCTGTCCGCAACAATGTCCATCGGTGACTCAGAGTCGGTGGTAGAAGTAGTTCAGACCGATGTGCCGCCGCTGTCTTGCATTTGTCGCTTCTCCGGTTCTTTACGCCGTCTCTTGGAAAGTCGCTATTGTCGTTCTTCTGGGGTTTCCGCCGCTCTTTTAGACTTTCTAGTCTCATTTTCTCGCTGTTGAGCCCACTCATGGCAAGCGATGTCTGACGGATGGTAAGAAGCCGCTTGCCGCAATGTTTGAAGCGTAGTTCACTATACGTGTGCTCCTCAGCGCAATCTTATTCCTCCATCGCGTGTAAGGCGCACAGCTCTGGTTATATATACCCCATGCCTGACGTTACAACTATGAATTAAATCCCGTGACACAAAGTGCTTACCACGTGGCTTTCTTTCTGACTGCCGACAACTTGCAAGGTTAAAATTCAATGTCAATGTTCGAGATCTAAGCTCAAAGTAAAATGTCAAGGTGGAAGGTCTAGTTTGAAATTCAAGGTCAAAGTTCAAGGTAAAAAGTGGTCCACTAAGTGAACCACAAATGGTTAGGTATATGTGCATAGCAACGCTAAGAATGACTTATTTCAAATTCGCTTCAAGGTCATTCGGAGGCTCGCGGCGAAATGCGTCCCAGCTATAGTAGTGTAGCTTTTGCTACAAAAAAATCTCTGCCAACATTGTCTCAGTGTTCGACTTAACAGCGTTTGTTACGGGAACTTAAGTGTTTACATCGATGTGCTCAGAAAACGTGGAGAAGACCATATCCAAACATCCGCGGCTGTTTCCGGAAACACCCCTTCTAAGACGCAAGCCGCCCCATCTACCTCATGGATTTTGCGCTACTATTGCGCTTCACAGCTACCTTCGCTATATCTGGTATATATCCTCGTTACATCAGTTAATAATTTTTGTAAACGTGTGCATCACAGCACGAAGAATCGTTTCACACCATCCAGAACCGCGTGCGACAAATGGTTCGGCCGTAATGGCCGTCTGAATGTCGGAATGTACAAGTGCAGACATAAGTAAACGGAGCACACAATTTCGTACTAAGCGCAAACACGTCTTCCCTACAGGGAATGACGACACATTGTTCGTTCACGAGAAAGCACACTGGCGTCCCCTACCAGTATGCACACAGCATACTTGGCAATTTCAATTAGACAACGCGCGAAAAATGTTGAATTATGCTCCATTTAGTTTTGTCCTCGCCTCTACGGTCTGAGTTGCGAATCCCACATATATTTTGGGCTTCATCTCAATTAGTAAATCTATCAATTTATCCTCAGGAACATGCCTAGTCATTTGACACTACTTGGAACATTCTGTGTCATATGCGTGGGCCCCAGATTTGACGCTAATTCTGGTCCCGGGGGGTGGTCCTACTTCGATGACCGCTATACTGGCGCATATACAGGGTGTTTCACCCTAGACTTTACGGAATTATTAAAAGTAGGCTTTTTGAGCTGAATACTTAACTTTTTTAACTATCACTGTTATGCTCCCTAATTATTGAGAGGCCTGTAGCCCACCGTAAGTAACATCCAAATCAGCCTTTTGAATTTCTAGAACGAGATCACCCTCGGCGCTGTGACCCAACAAATTCTGTCTATCGCACCAAAATACATGCTTTTTGTGAAGCTTGGAGGCAAAGCAACCTCTCTAGTGCACCAACTCTGCGAAATAGCTAAAATTTGTTGGGCCACAGCACCGAGGGTAACTGTGTTTTCAAAATTATAAAATCTGATATGGACAATAATTACTGTAGGCTACGGGCTTCTAATTAATTGAGGATAATAACACTAATAGTTTAAAAGTTAACTGTTCAGTATTAGTTAACCAGTCTGCTAGGCAGCACGCCTTAGCTGTATTCCGATGTACTGCAGCCGTTACAATGCTATGCCGAAAAAAGCGCTCTTCTTACTCAAAGAGCCTATTTTTATAAAAGGTGTAAATTTTTAAGTGAAAAACCCCGCATAATGGATGGAAAGTATAGGTATCAACTGAGGTTCTACGAGCCATTTGCTACGGTGTGATACAATTTGTTCCCGTGGTTGCTGTTTCGGTCAATTACACCGGCATTTTAGTGAGACGCGTCCTTGACAAACGTAAGTAGTTAGAGCTAACGCTCTCAGCAGAAAAAAAAATGGCGGAGAGACTTCAGACTTTTCACGTGTTAGGATGCGAAACCATAAGAAAGTGCATGATTTTCACGCCATGCTTGTTCCTGGATTAAAGTTCTTTTCTACGACTCTATGAGAGTCACAACGTCCTACCGCGTTCCGGGTGGTGTCCCCGCGCGTACGAGGGGGTACCCAAAAGAAACCGGACTAAATTTTTTGGTCGGCAAAGCTTCTGTGGTACCGCGTTTTGCCACTAGGAGCGCATAGAACGAACATTCCAGAGTCAGTAAGGCGAGTGCCGTCGTTGAAGGAGGTCAGACTAGTTTAGGCAGAGTTTTAGAGTGACGACTGTTTTGTGTGAACGTCGTTTTTGCAATGGCTGATTTTCGTGAACAGCGTGCGCCGGTGAAATTCTGATTTTTGCTCGGAAAAAGTTGAATGGAAACTCCTGAAATATTAAGAAAGACGTACAAGGACGATGCTATGGGGACAACTCAAGTGTTCCTGAATCGAATCCTGAATCAAAGCAACAATCATGCCAATGGAAAACTTCAAATTCACCTCGCCTCAAGAAAGCTCGTCAGGTGAAACCAAACCTCAAAACAATGCTGATTTGTTTTTTCGACGTGAGAGGAGTCGTTCATTGAGAATTTGTTCCGCAGGGTCAGACAGTTAGCCAGGCTTTCTACTTGGATGTTTTGAAAATATTGGGTAACAGTGTGCGGTGGAAGGGGCCAGATTTGCGGCGGTCGGGTGACTGGTTTTTCCATCATGGCAATGCCCCTGCTCACACAGCCCTGTCGCTACGACAATTTTGGACCAAAAATGGCATGACCCCTATTCCTCAACCCTCATACTCTCCCGACCTTGCCCCGTGCTACTTTCTTTGTTTCCTAGAATGAAAAAATAGGTGAATGGAAAGCGTTTCGCTGATGTTGCTGAGATGAAGAAAAAAACGACGGAGGCACTGTCAAACATCACAAAAGATGAATTTAAACAATGTTTTGAAACATGAAATGAAAGATTCGACAAGCGTATCATTGCAAGTGGGGAATACTTTGAAGGAGATTGAAGGTCTGTGCTTAAAATGTGAACAAATAAGTTCAAACAAAAATAAGTCCGGTTTCTTTTGGGTACCCCCTCGTATGACATCATCCGGATTACTGTACCGGAAACGGTTGCATAACAATTTAGATACGAAAATCAGGGAGTGCATTCAATTCAAGGTGCATATGTCTTCGGTCCGAATCCCGTTCGCAAGCTAGCTTCCAGCTTCACTATTCAATTCAATCAATTTATTCTCCAGTTATACACTGGAACCTTCTCCGGGCTAGAAGGTCCGACTGGGCCTTGACTGAGTCCGGCAGACGTTTACAGGGCAGGAACAGTATATACAGGGAAATGCTATGCAGTACAGGATTAAACAGAGAGTGTATATATATATATCTTTACGCAGATTTAATATAGCAGGTAAGTAGCACTTGTAAGCTATAAGCAACGACAAATGGTACGGCACCACCCGGAATGCAGTGCTGGAAACTGTTGTGTTGCAATTTTGGGAAAACTGCCGCCATATTGAGGTCGGCCAGTCAGTTGGCCAGTGGAAGTGGGCCAGTCTGTTTAATGCGGCTCGTGATAACGTCACCATATTTTTCTTGAAAAAATTGGGATTTTTGTTACAGCCTGCGGGTACGCACCTTGATGCGCGCACACATACACGCACGCAGATATACTACTTGTAATGCTTTCGCACTAAAAAGACGGACAATTCGACCCGACGCACCCCACAAAGGGCAGATGAGGAAGTGAGGGAGTAAAAACTTTACTGAATGGAAGAGGAGAGTTGTGGTCAATAGATGATGTCCAGACCATGCAGAACTCGGACTGCATAGGCCCATTGAACGGCCTTGACTTGACTGTCTGGGTCGTCGCTGGCCTTTGCTGAAAGCCACGCGTCAGGTGAGCGAGCAGTCATGACATGTCGAGGTGGGAGGTGCGCTTCACAGTTCCAGATTATGTGGTCCAAAGCAACCTTTTCGCCGCAGTAATGGCAGTTTGTGCTATAGATTTGAGCAAATATGTTCGAGTGCACATTTCGGCTGTGGAAGGCGTCGGCAGATAAGGAAAGCTGCCCGCACTGCAACAGCGGAGGACGATGTGGTTTAGAGGAGGCACTTGTGAATCGGTCAGCACGCTAGCAAAGCCGTTCTTTCAGTCATCCGCCTCGAATCAAATCGGTAAACAAAAGTAAAGCTTCCGGAAAAATAGGGTTACGTATTCGTTCGATTGGTAGGATATTCAGAACCCATTGACACGAGACAAAAAGCTCCTGTCTCCCGAGTGTTCTTCGCAGTTGAAGTATCGTACTTTAAATTCGTGACGTCATTACATGAACATGAGCAAATTAGGATTTAGAGATGGTTGGCTTGTTTAGTTGTGGTTGGGTTGAGGGTTGAGGCTGGGGCAAGGGCTTGTCTTGCCGTTCCTTCGTCTCATCTCGTATTTCTTCGCTACGCCTGTCTAACTCTGTCACTGCGTAATATTTTGAAGTATAAAACGAACACCTTTGCACGAGGTCATTTCTAGTGCCCAAGTATTGAGCTTAGTGTAAAGGCTTGAAATTAGGCATACATAATAAGGTGAGGCTACCTACTGAACATACTGGTTCCTTCTACAGCTTCAGAATAAAGAAACCACGTTTTCAAGAAAGGAGACACAGCGTGTGTATTGTCAACGCATAGTCTCTGCGCTGCACTTGGTAAGCAGACACCTCCTAACACAAATGCACCACTTGAGGCTTCATAGTGCGTATGCACTTCCATACGAACTCCCCTTGTTTCAGTGATGTCTGCGTGAAGCCTCTGAGTAGCAAGTATAACTGGCTCATTGCGTCAGTGGACATCTCAATCGCGCTGTGAGTAGGCGGTGACGTCGAGCTAACAGTTGAGGCAGTCATGCGGTTAACTGAGGCATTGCATCAATGGAGGTCTTAGTAGCGCTTTGAGTAGGCAGTGACGTCCAGATACCAATTGAGGCAGTTATGCTGCTTACTGGGTCTCTGCGTCAGTGGATATCTCAATTGCACTGCGAGTAGGCGGTGACGTCCAGCTACCAGTTGAGGCAGTCATGCGGTCAATTGGTCCACTGCATCAATGGAGATCTTAGTAGCGCTGTGAGGAGGCGATGACATGCAGCTACAAATTGAGGCAGTTATACGGCTAACTGGGTCAGTGCGTCAGTGCACATCTCAATCGCGCTGTGAGTAGGCGGTGACATCCAGATCCCAGTTCAGGCAGTCATGCTGCTAACTGTGCCACTGCATCAATGGAGATCTTAGTAGCACTGTGAGTAGGCGATCACATACAGCTAAAAATTGAGGCAGTTATGCAGCTAACTGGGTAACTGCATCTGTGGATATCACAATCGCGCTGTGATTAGTCGGTGACGTCCAGATACCAACTGAGGCAGTTATGCGGCTAACTGGGTCTCTGCGTCAGTGGAAATCTCAATCGCGCTGTGAGTAGGCGGTTACGTCCAGTTCTGCAAATTGAGGTAGTTATGCGCCTTTTTTTTCTCAAAACCAGAGGAAACTTTAGACTCAATTTTTTTCATTAGAGCTTTAAACTTTGCGCAATAGCCTACAGTGTATTACGCTTTGGTTAACGTTGCTTTTATTAATGCTGTGCCTTTTGAAAACAGAAGGTCAACAGCATACTGAAATCGACTCCTAAATCGGTAATGCATGTTAAGTCACGTAATGAAGATAGTATTGTTTTTGAACTTCCACATATGCGTGACTTTAAATACTTATTTTACGAAACACTAGTTTTCAAATGCATCTAGACAAACGATGTTTGCACTCCATACATTACTGTGCGAGATCTTCGAACTCGCGATCGCTTCGACCACGCCCACTGCACAGCAAAGGCGTCTTCCATATCCCTCCAATTAACTCTGGCCTGTTCTTTGTCAGTAGCCGCCACTGTAATCCCGCAAATGTCTTAATCTCATCCGCCCACCTAACTTTCTGCCAGCCCTGCTACGTTTGCGTTCTTTGGAATCCACTCCGTTACCCTTAAGGATCAGCGGTTATCTTGCCTTCGCATTACATGCCTTGCCCAAGCCCATTTCTTCCGCTTGTTTTCTCTAGGTCTCATTAACCCGCGTTCGTTCCCTCAGCCACTCCGTCCGCTTCCGATCTCTCAACGTTACACCTATCATTATTCTTTCCATAGCTCGCTGCGTGGTCCTTAACTTAAATATTCTCCGCTAAATCCCTGTCTACTTCAAGTAAGTTGCTAGCTCCTCTATTCTGTTTAATGCTGTCGACCTTCATGTTTTATTGTCTCCTTTTGCGAGTACTTGTGTTTTTCTTTTCGATTATTTTTTTACTTGTTTGTTGTTTATCTCTTGCAGTTTTTTATGTCAGTATCTGCCACGTGTGCTGTCTGCTGCCGGGCGCGCCACTCAAGTCTTCTGGGACTTTGGCAGGCTCGGATTTGGACTTCAAAGACAAAAATAAACATTATTTATTTATTATTTATTTTTGATGCGGAAAGGAAAGGCGCATAACAAACTCCCTATGTCAGTGGACACCTCAATCGTGCTTTGAGCTACGTGGCGGTGGTGCCCATCTCCAACAAATCGTGCGTTCGCCCACTATTTCATGCTTAGAAATGTTAAACAGCCAGCCATTTTTTCTAGGCTGCCGCGAATTCGCTATGTAAGAAATGACTACCGTGTACTAACTTTCATACGGAGTGCGGATACGCACTTTCGGATCACCATGTTCCCCCTAGCCGGTGGTTTGTGATGAAATTCTGTTGCCTCATTGTAATGTAGCTTTTTCACAGAAAATTGGATATTGGATGGAAATATGCACAAGAGCACTAACTTTCCTACCAACCTATCCAAGTATTGAACAATTCCTGATTGTATCAGTTTGCGAGTAGTGCTTCAGGAGGAACAAAAGAGAATTAGTTTCGCATACTGATTTGACTGGATCAGAAGTAACGAACGTATCTTCTTAGCCACCCTCTAGCGCTAGCCGCAGCCACAGATTTCTGCTTCGAGTTTCGTATTGTTCTTGCCATGGAGCGTTATCAATCCTCACGGCTGTTATCACGTCCTAAACACAATGCTAGGCAAGTGCCACTGAAATCTGTACTCTTGCAATCTTCTTCGATGGAGATAAGGCTCAATGTTATCCAACAAACGACGTAGCCATGACATTTGTGCGCATCTACGCCTTACAATTCTCACAAGCATCGACTGCGTAGAGCAGCAGGTAGGCGAACTTCTCTCAGTTTGTTTCAGCTTTGTTTGTTTCTAAAAGGTATTCGCTGCACTGTTTCTTGAATCGTATTTTAAGGCATATTTATCTGGATTAATTAATTAACTGCACCGTAAAGACAAATCAGCATCATAAACTTTTTAAAGAAAGCATATGAAGGGTGTCGAACCAATTTTTTCGGGTTCGGTTCGGATTCAGATTCACGCCGTTCGGGTTCAGGGTTCAGTTCCGAATTAGGCTCCGGAGCGACATCCCGTTCCGGTTCCAACCGTTTCGGACCAGATCGAACAGGTTCAAACTTACAAGGTAGACGTGCAGGCTAGTTGGTGAACCATGATTCCTTAAAACAGCGCAAAAGACAAGGACACAGAAAGAAAAGACACAGAAAAGACACAGAGTTGTAAGTCAGCGCTGTGTGTGTCTTTTCTTCCTGTGTCCTTGTCTTCTGCGCCGTTTTAAGGAACCAAGGTTCAAACTGGTTGAGTACCAAGCAAAAAAATTCTGAACGTAGATAGGTTTTCATTAGGGCTGTGCGAATATTCGAAAATTTCGATTATAATTCGAGTATTATATTTTTGCATTCGTATTCAATTCGAAGTCCAAGTATTCGTGTTGTTTAGAATATTAGAAACGACGCCAATATTCGTATCCAGCCGAATATTCTGTTGCGAGCACCGGCGTTCATTTCGGTCCGCAAGTCCTATCGACAGAGACATAACAACATGGCGGTGCCCAGAGCAATGCGTAACGTTGGGCTATGCAGTAGCTGACTGCACTGGTGAGCTTCTTTGTGGCTATACCTGCGATGCTGGTGCACGAAATACCTCGCAATACGAGCCAGTTCAGTGCCAATTGAGAGGGCATTTTCTGTGGCTGGAGTAGTCGTTTCAGCTAGAAGGGAACTACTTCTGCCTGACCATGTGGAGCAGCCGGTTTTCCTTCACGACAGCCTTTTATGTTCATCCCAGCAACGCGCTTTTGTGCTTATGGCAAGCTAGCCTTGATCAATGCCGTGTACCAGCCATCTTCTATGATATTTCCACTCTTCTAAAAACAGTGTTCGAGTGTTCGAGACTTTGATACTTTTTGTACAGCCACACACACCTTTTGGGCTCATTTCATCACTGATAGTTGAACTGTGATGTTCTTGGGTGCTCATATAAATGTTTTGTAGTGGTTAAATGCGTCTGTCCTTGATTATTCGATATTCGATTCGATATTCGGAACCAAGTATTCGTATCCGATTCGTATTCGAAAAATTTGATATCCGCACACTCCTAGTTTTCATCAACCTTGTTATGCTGTTTACTTTTTTCCCGTGGCATTGGTATATAAAAAAAATTCTAAATTCCATTAATGCGACACGTTTTTAATTTGGCCACTTTAGTGTACGCGGCAAAAAATAAGAATTCCTATAAAGGGCCGCCAATTCGAACGTGCTCAAAATAATATAAATCGGTCATGTATACACTATGGTCGTGCAATTTTTTTTAATACTCAAAGAGATTTTGGGGGCCAAAGACCGCACTACATGGTCGGTATCCTTAGTCCGGGACACCGCATGACGATGCCCTGTCTCACGCCTGCTTTACTAGAGCCCTTTGGGACTCCAGTGTAGAGCAGTTTTGTGGAGGGCGGCCTCCCATGCCTCTCGGGTGGGGGTGGGGAAAGGGGGAAGGTGAGGATCCTGAGCACATGTCCACACCATGTGAAAGACAGCGCAGGTCTCTCCACAGTGCGGGCAGCGCCCATCGATGTTCGGATCGAAGTGTTTGGCGATGGCAGGGCAGAGAAGAGTTCCTGTCTGCAGGCGCCGCAGAGTTCGCTCCTCCGCCTTACTCATCCCCTTGGCAGGTGCTGGGTAGAGGCGGTGGCTGTCGCAGCAATAAATTAAGATTTAGCGGAACCGCAGACGCAGTTTATGAGCTTCTGTGCCAGGAAAGCTAGGATGAGGAGCCCGGTGAGGCCGCATCAGCGGCCTCGTTGCCTGTTAGACCCTGGTGGCCAGGAGCCCAGGTTACGTTTGTGCGAGTAGGATCAGCGGGAGCCCGTCTTAGAATTTGGGGGGCAAGAGGTGATATTTCCCCTGGAAGATAGTGTTCACAGGCCCGGCGAGAGTCTGTGATAACCGTTCTCGTTTTTTGATCGGCGGCATGGAGGGCTAAGAGGCCCTTACCCTCCATGTATGGAGAGAGGCGATCCCGTACCATCGTCTCCATGAGCTTTCTCACACACGAGGTCAGTGAGATTGGCCTCAATTTGTCTTCAGTCACGGCTTTACCTGCTTTGGGGATGAAAGTTACAAGCGATGTTTACCATTCGAGTGGGAGTGGACACCCATCCCAGATCTCATTTATGTATTGTAGCAAATGGAGGTAGGCCGTGTCCGAGAGGTTACCGAACAGTTTCGCTGTTATCCGATTCCGATACGGTGCCCCACCTCGGCGCATTTTAGCAAGGGCCGCCTTAAGGTCATGCGATGCAAAATGTGCGTCTAAATCCTGATTTGGCTTGCCGGAGTACGTATACTCGGGACCAACCGAGTCATTTGTGCGGCAGAAATACCTCTCGCACAAAGTCTCCGCAAGTTGTGCCGTCGTACCTTGGTACCCGTGCACAGACCGCCGGAGCTGTATTTGCGCCTCCCCGTTCGTTTCAGAAGGGTAGATGAGGCTGCGTAAGAGACGCCAAGTCCTCTTCGAGCTTATCTGACGCGCCACCGAGTTGTAGCGTTCTATCCAATTGGAGTCTGTGAGCAGTGCAGCATATGCCGCAGCCTGCTCCGTAAGTTGTGCAATGCGAGCTCTAAGCTTGTGATTCGTCTTTTGGCTCTTCCACCGTTTTGTTAAGCTCCAGCGCGCCTGCCACAGATACAGGAGGTGATTGTCCACTGCGGGGATCTCGTCGGTGGTGTGTAGTGTTTGCGTGTGTTGTTTCGGTATGTTGGTGACCTGTATTGCCCACTCGGCATAGCCCTCGGAGAGTAATACGGGAGGGATATCATGAGTTCGAAATTGCTGCCAATTGGTTATTTTGGACTGTCCCCAGTTTTTTCGGGCTGCCTTCGCCAAAAGCATGATGCGGAGAAGGCAGTGGTCGCTGCACAGGGAATCCCCCAGGTTTTCCCAGGTGGCGTCTGTAGTGTTCCTAACCAGAGATAAGTCAGGACACGTGTCACGGGTCACCGAGTTGCTTACACGTGTGGGGCAAGCCGGGCCAATAAGCGACGTAAGAAGAAGGGTGGAGATGAGCTTCGCTAGCTTGCTTGCCCTGGCTTTCTCGAAGTGATAGCCCCAGTGAAGGCTGGGGTCGTTGAAATCCCCGACATTGACAAGGGTTCTTTGTCAGCCAATTTAAGTGCACGGTAGATAATTTTGCTTAAAGTTTTGCTGGGGGCAGTATACGTTGGGTACATGTATTGACGGGTCGCGGTGCCTGCGAGGCAGAACTCTGATCATTGCGTATTCCTGCCTAGTCTCCAGGTCAAGACCAACCTGAATCGCGTTGTATTATTTATGCACCAGGATGCAGGTAGAGGGGCGCCCCTGAAACGAGCTGTACCCAGAGAATTTAGCATCATTATCGGGCTCTTGCCCAGGAAGAAGCGCTGGCATGTCACCGAGGCACTGCAGGTAGAGCTGGAGGTGTGGCTGTTTTTTCCAGGCTCTGAAATCCCTCAGGTCCATTCAATGATTTCGAATTGTTCTAATTTGTTAGCTTTCTGAGGTTTGCTAGCCGTATTGATGTTTTTATTATTACGCTGCCGGGTAGCCACTCTGTCCGGGTGCCTGCGCAGCCCCAGCCAGGGGCTGCATCAACGCCGTGGCCTTCGGGCCGGAACCGCTTTCTTCGGCTGCCTGTCGCGGAGCTGTTTTACGTTCTAGCTGCGGGGGGTCGCAGCAGACCGTACTTTTGATTTGGGAGTTGGCCCAGGGTTGCACTGCCTTAAGGACAGAGTCAGTCATCTGGGCTGCAATGTCGGGAAATATTTCAGCAAATGCGGAACTTAACATGTTCTGAAAGGACTTGCGCACCGCAGTCATGATTTGGTTCGGGAGGACTTCAACCCGCTCCTCCAACTACTCAGCTGTACGCTCGAGGGCCTCGGAAGTGGCCAGCGTCAACAGGGGTGGAATCGACCACCGTGTCCGCGGTCCGCCGCTAGACGCTAGTGAGGCAAGATGATACTGAGGATCCGTCATCGCTATCCTCTGGCTCAGTGTTATGCATGGGCTCATACGGCCGGGCCTGCTTGGCTTCTAGCTCTTAAATTTTATGGGCGAGAATTTTTTTTTGGCACCTGAGCTTCTCTACCTGCCTCTGTAGGGCTAGATGCCATATTATTTGGTGCATAAAGCTAAAAGCTGACGGATTTTGCATCTGGAAAACCACCCACTTTCAGCAGTTTCGGAGAACCCATGGCGTGAATCATAGGTGTCCCGTCAAGCTCCTTTCATTCAGGAATTTGTCCTAAGCAGAACAATTACGCTGACGCCGTCAGAACCGGCGCATGTGCCTTTTGCGTTACCGGTATTTAAACAGGAAGCTGTCCTGTATCGGCAACTTCATACAGACAGACACCTCACCATCGACCCAAAAAATTAGGCGTGGTTCCACTACTCTTGAACCTGGGGGGAGGGGGGGGGGTTATACAGATGACACATGTAGATAGATCAACATATCTTACAGGGCGCAAACCTTTTTCTTCCGCTTTGCCAGCAAGGTACAAACTTCTGAAAGTTTGCACGGGGCAGAAAAGACAAAATTAACACTTTCTTTTTGCGACCTATGAGATACCTTTGAAGTGTGGGAGCGTGTATATCGGGCGAACCGGCAGGAGCCTCAACGAGAGGCTGGTTGAACACCGCCGGAAGGTACGCAACAAAAGCGGTGCGCACCTGGACGACCATTGCAAGATTTTCAAAGGGTGCGAACCATTCTTCAAGCTCACGGTTATCAGAGCACGTGCGAGGACCGAAATAGAAAGGGTCATTATTGAGGCACGGTTGATCGCCAAAGCAGGAGACAAGTGCGTCAGCATCCCTTCAGTTTTACTTTCAGAGAAGGACTTCAGCTTTCTAGGTCCGCTATAATTACGTCTTTGTTTTACTTGACATTTGATGTAAGTGTTGTTCTTAAGAACTTCTTAACCTGTTCTTTAGAACTTTTTAACCTGTTCTTTAGAACTTTTTAACTTTTTATTTCACTCTGTATGGCTTTCAGCATTTGATATAACTTTCGCGTAGCGTTCTGTTTTGTAGCGTTGGGCCTCTTTGACTCTGCATTGCTTCGACTTTTAACACAGTTTTGCGCTATTGTTTTTGTTTTGGCTTTTGTTTTTTGTTTCTGTCAATTGCCTCACGCTGAGTGGACAGCAAAAGTCGATAATTCTTTCTTTTGTTCGTGGTTTCTTTTGGCTCTTGTTGGTCTTTTAAGCGGTGTTTACATGACGGGATTGAGTCGAGGAGTTGAGTTGAACACCGGTTACTCGGTTCATGTAAACACTGCAGAGTCGGGTCCAGGAGTCGAGGGAGGAAGTCTAGTCAACTCCGCTGCAGGGGGTGGGTTGACTCGCTCGACCTCAACGACAGAGAGCATGTAAACCGGATCGAGTCGAAGAGTCGGGTTAGCGGGAGGGGAGATGATAAATGGAACCTGTTTTTCGCCGCTTGAGCCGTCGCGCCTCCGAGACAGCAGTGTGTTGCGCAATAATGGAGGCTGCCCCTGTCTTTTCCCCCTGCGCTGCTCGACGCTTGGTGTCGCTGAAGTTGAATCGGTCTCGACGCGCTAAAATCGAGTTCACGTAAGCACGCAGTCGTCGAGTTGGTCTGACCTTGCTCAACTCGATCCTCTCACTCCACCCGTCGCTGTGGGGTTCATGTAAACGAGGCTTTATTCATTGAGTTTTTTTTTCTGGTATGGGGATGACGTTGCGTCGCTTCGATGTGCTGTTTCTTCGATATTGTGTGCAACGACTTGTATCTGTGTTAGATAGTGTTCCCACGCCTGCTGCTTTATCTGGTGACGTGGTGACGTGGGTCTTAGATGGCATTATAAAAGCTGTAGCGTGGCTTTTTAGGCTTGTTGGTACATCGTGTCCTGTCTTACTTACGACGTAATTTGCCAGTAGCTTCTTCGTCTATTAAAACTCTCGCCTACATACGTTGGTTCGTCCCAAGCTGGAATATGCCTGCGCAGTTTGGGACCCTCACATTTCTTATCTAACTAAAGCACTTGAATCAGTGCAAAACCGTGCAGCTAGATTCATGCATTCAGACTACTCTTATCATTCTAGTGTGACTGCCATGAAGTCAAGAGTTAACCTGCCTGACCTCGAGCTGTGACGCAAAATCTGCCGACTAATCCTTTTCCACAAGTTTTATCATTCATCCCTTGCAGATCTAAAACCAGCTCATCACGTGTCTCCTCGCACCAGTCACAGCAAAGCCGTTTATCCCCCCCGCGCACGCACCACTGCGCACCTTCATTCCTTCTTTTCCCAGACTGCAGTAGACTGGAATGGCCTGCCTGCCTATGCCGCACTCCACACCAGCCCCGTCCATTTAAAAAAAAAAAAGCCATTGAAAATGTTCTGTTTTAAACCCCATGCCATTCAT
The DNA here is from genome assembly GCF_055824585.1 of Amblyomma mixtum. Lineage (NCBI taxonomy): Eukaryota > Metazoa > Arthropoda > Arachnida > Ixodida > Ixodidae > Amblyomma > Amblyomma mixtum. The sequence goes on along the minus strand of NC_143013.1, from coordinate 171,458,889 downwards.
TTCAGATTCATTTTGTGTATTGTTTCCCCTCATGTCATACCCCTATTTAGGGGCATTTGAGGTGCACAATAAATAAATAAATAAATAAATAGTTCCAATACACTGTAGCACAGCAAAAGACGAGGACACAATAGACAACAGACAAACACCACGAGCGCTAACTTCCAACAAATTTTTATTCTCCTGAAGCATCACATTTATACGCCAGAAAGCAGAAATCACATGTGCCAACAGTATCAATTCCTTATAAAAGCGAGCTCTTTATCTGAGAGGAGAATGGAAGGTGTGCTTACACACTCGCATCCTGATCTATTTATTTGTTCAGCTTAAGATTTCATGCGTTACCCTTTCTCTGCATTTTGTTAAATGCTGCTCGTTTCTCTGGATAAATGTGTTGGTAGTCAGCGCCAGTCCTGTCCACATCTTCGTTTGTCCTTAACTTTTCGTGTTGCATTCTTTAACCATGATCACTGATCAACAAGCCCAAACAGCCACTTTAGTGCAGAGCAGACCGTCCGAAAGGGCAATTGGTTTTGCTTTCAGTTCGGCGATCGGTGCACCACCAAAGCGGTGACGTATGAACGCCGCGAAGAAAATAAAAACGGTTTGGCTGCTGTTTAAAGCACTTCATAATACCGCATCCGGTGAACGGCGCCCGACTTGACAGTTGCAATAGGCCATCATGGATGCTTCCGATGGAAATCAGCTTCATGCGGTGCATTTGTGAGGCCCTCCAGGAGTGAAACCAGGTAAAAAGTTAGTGAAATTGCTTGTTTATTACGGGGCCTCTGTTTCTTCGTGGCGACGTACAGTATTCCTTTTGTATGTTTCTGAAGAGGTTGAAGTAGGTGAATCAGCATTAGTAATTGTGAAGCACTTAGGCAATTGCTTTTTGTGACATACTGTTACTTTATCTAGAATTTTCACGATCCACTTCGCGTCAGAGAACTCCGATATCGCTATCGCTAAAATACAAGCAACCATCTGAACGCTTTCTGTCATTAGAAAGATCCGCAGTCAGTGCAGAGTATCGCAAAAACTATGCGCCCTAAAGGCAGAAGTAGCCCACAAAAGATCCGAGATTCCTTCAGCCGGATTTCTCTATATATGTTGAATAGTTGAAAAAAAAAAATGGCTCTAGAATTCGCGTTTTAGAAACCGGGTTCTCCCCGCCGCGGTGGCTCAGTGGTTATAGCGCTCGGCTGCTGGCCCGAAAGACGCGGGTTCGATCCCGGCCGCGGCAGCTGAATCTCGATGGAGGCGAAATTCTAGAGGCCCGTGTACTGTGCGATGTCAGTGCACGTTAAAGAACCCTAGGTGGTTGCAATTTCCGGAGCCCTTCACTACGGCGTCCCTCATAGCCTGAGTCACTTTGGGACGTTAAACCCTAATCAACCAGAAACCTTGTTCTCAGACAAAGGGTGTCAAAAGGAAAGCGTGCCATTAGGAAAGCCTGCCTGCTTAAAATGTTTGGAATGCAGCTCAGTACGAACTCTCTCTCTCTCTCACTTTTCAGGATATCAACTGCAAGTAAGCTGCGATCATGTCAGGCCAGAGGCCCTATCGCCAAGTCATCGACGGCGTGCCCAGGTGTCCATGGCTCGACCCCGAAATCTTCAAGAAAAATTACTCCTTTCGTGCCGCTAACGGCGACATCGTTCAAAGCACGTACCCCAAAAGTGGTACAAACTGGATGCTGTACATTACGCAGCTGATCGTCAAGGGCGGTGAGCAGATTAATGTTGCGGAGTTCACTCGGGACGTCCGCTCAATCGAGTACACGGACTGCGCTGACTGGAAGCCGATTCTGCCCCTAAGATTGTTCATCACACATCTGCCGCTACGCAGTGAGACGATGAACGAAGACGCCAAGTATGTATACGTGGCCCGCAACCCATGGGACGTGTGCGTCTCAATGTTCCGCATGATGACAGATGTAAGCATCTACCGCTTTCAGGACGGCACGTTCGAAGATTTTTTCGAGGCCTTCATCGAAAGTGACCTGGGCTACGGGGACTACTTCGACCACGTGGCCTCCGGGTACGCGCTGAAGGATGAACCAAACGTGTTCTTTGTCACCTACGAAGAACTCAAGATGGAAACCCGAAGCACGGTGCTTAGACTCGCCCATTTTTTGGGCGAGAAATACGGCCGGACTTTAGAAGAGGACGAACAGATGCTCCAGAACGTATTGGAATACTCGAAAGCAGAATGTATGCGCAAGAACTTTGTGGTTGAATTTTCAGGAAACGAGGTTCCAGAATGGAATGAAGTGATGACCAGGAACAAGATTACCTGCAAGCACGGCTATGAGGGAGACGAAAAGAAGTTCGCCATTGTAAAAGAAGCCAGGATAGGGAGCTGGAAGGATTACTGGACAGTAGAAATGCTAGTTCGTTTTGAAAATAAGATACGTGAAAAAGGGGACACGGCCTCATTCATGAAGCTCTGGGAGGGAATCCATGAAGATGCGATCGCACTATCTGGTGTGTCGGCGTAGGCCCAACGGCATTTCATCCTCCATGCTGCAGCACGCACACATTATGCAGTATTACTGCATGAGGAAGAAAAGCTTACAAGAACCTATTAAAGAATAAAGTTTTAACATGTATTAGCCTGCTCTGTGTGGTTTGGAACCACCTCAAGCCGTTGTTTACACTGCCCAATAGCACAGTGGAGGATGAGAGAGAGAGAGGGAAAGGAATTTTAATTAGAGGAAAGGAGGAGAGGCCGGCCGGTGGTAACATGGCCCTGGCCTGCAACTCCACACAGGGGAAAGGGAAGGGGAAGAAATAGAAAATGCGAGTGAAGGTTGTTGAGGGCATAATACAATGAGCTTCATGGGCGATGTCCACGTACACACACACTAGCTGGCACTCGCATCGCAGTGAGAAGACGCACGTAGAATTCATGTCGTGAACAGACACACACCGACGCATGTCATTAACATATACTGGACTAGGGGCTCCATGAAAGCACAACTGTGCACTCTCAGGCATGTCTGGCCGTAAACCGAGTAAATCGTGCAAACTGTGCAAACTGTGTAGGCAGTGCACAGGCGGTCACACACGGGTATCCAGGCCTGTTTCACATAAAATCTTGAGCCCGGCCTTCGTCACACAACACCAATCAGCACGTTTCGCCCTTGAGCCTAGAAGAGTTTCTCCAGAGAAAGGGCGAGAGTCTAGTTGTCTCATGGTCGCTTCCGATGTTCTATCATCAACGTAGTTGCGGCACTCGCAAAGAAGGTGCCCAATAGTGTCTGGAATGTGGCACTGTACGAAATTTGAATAGTTTCTATTCCGATCTTGTGAAGTTTGTGTTTGGTACGTGTAGGTAACGCCTAACCGGTGGAATAAAGTACCTAGACATCGCTTTACCTTAGATGGCAGATAAAATCGCGAGCCGGCCTCGAGCTAAGAGATGCGGTCCTGCTGATGGCTCGAATTGTCCCAGTGCAACTGCACTGCGGTTTGCATTAAATGCGCCAGCAAAGCTCCAATGTCAGATCTGGAAAAGGCTATTTCAATGCAGTGGAGGATGATTCTGTACGAGATGTCCGCTTTAATATTACCCCGGAAAATGTGCTCTATTATTCAAGGTATCTGTTCTCTAAGTTGTCTGGAAACGCTTCAAACGTGCTCTACTTTGACTCTTTGCGCTGAAGTAAGTTCCACCCTGTCAGTTTAGCGCCGGCATTTTTCTCTAGTACGTTCTTAGTGAACTCTAAACACGACTACGCATTAAATCACCTCTGGTCACGCACTGGTCGCTCTCAACTCTTCTGCAAGAAGTGCTAAACAAGCGATCTTTGGGAAGCCGTTTAAGGGCAAGCAAAATTATTTTCGTTACTTATAGAGGAAATGTAGCTGACGTTTGTGCAGATGTCTAACACTTTATGGTTATATCAGAACAGCATTTTATTTTAAGCCAGCTATTCAGTTGGTGAGTAACAATATGTCGTTGTGATGTATGTCCGGCGAGCAGGCAGACAGCGAAAAGGCTTCGAAAAGAGATATTTATTGCATTTCGATGTGTCTTACTATTGATGGGGTAAATACTAAGCAATTTTACGGGCGTTGCTAACGACATCCGAAGGTCTGAGTGATAGCTATCGCATAACAAGTATAAGCCGAGAAAATGAATCTAAGATTTTGCCTGGTTCGGCTAGTTTATTTCGTCAAACGAGTTTGCTTTTGGTCAGAGAAATTCCGCATTGCAACTATGGGAAGCTATGATTCTTTGACCTCTCGTTTTTACGGCTATACTAAGATGTGGGGCTCCTTTGCAGGGAAAGCAGAGCAATTTGCGATGTAAAAATTTCCTTTTCTGAATTTGTACTGCATATTAGGCTGTAAGTTTTTGTCACGTGACACATGCAGCCCCGAGGGCTCAAAGAAAATAAATTGTCCAGCGGAAACTTTGTCCAAACAGCTGCGTCCCCCCTTATGCCAGAAGAATTTTTATTAGCACATTTAATTTGTTTATTTCATCAAAGGCCCCGTGGGAATGTGAGGTATGGAATGGCGTTCTTAGTGAAATTCATGAAATGGGTTTGCTTGATACCATCTGCTAGATCTTGCGGCAGATCACTGCAGTTTCAAAATTACCTGACGAAAAATGACTGCAGCAGAGCAGGGGATTTTTGTAGCGGAAGCGTAAGCGGCCGTGTTGTGGCACACTCGGCTAGAAAGAAAAAAAAAAGCTGGTGATATAAGTGACGCGAAATTTCATAAATGCGTGATCCGGGAAAGGTAAGTCAACCAGCTTTAAAAAGCGCGTACTTGATGCCGAATATTTAGAACGACAATGCCGGTGGAGAAATCTTAAAGGGACGCTAGAGGAAAGCATTAAACTAGGCAATAAGGATAGATTAATCGACGGGAACACAATAGACGTTTCTTTTGCTTGAAAAGGTGGCTGCGTTGCTGAGAAAATACAAGCAAAAGTCCCCAGACGCTTTAACATTCAAACCACCCGCAAAAAAATGTCACAGTTACGTCATTTCTATGATGACTTTGCAAATCAGTGCTTTGAGCAATCAGAGGCGCTACTTCCAAGGTCCGAAAACGCGTCTCGGAGCGTAACTAGCCCGGCAGTCTAGTCAGCCGTCACAGAGACAATGTGAAGGTGCAGGCTTCTCATTAATGGCGAAATAGCTTTCATCGTGAAAGCGCATACGCGTAAAAATGTCATCAGTCATAGTTATGTGAATCCGCACTTGGCGGCGTTACGTGCACTTCGCTTTTGCGGAATTTTCTACCTTTGAAATGCATTGTTTCTGGTAAAAATACATATTTTCACGTGACGCCAGCCTTTCAGTCTAGCCGGACTTAGTATTTAAAAACTAGCTGTATTTAAAAGTAGTAGTAGAAATATACTACTAGTATTAGCCATATTTAAAAACTTCGTATGCCTTCGATGTTGACGGAATTCATTTTCACAGCGCAATTTTGAGCCCTAAAACCAAAAGTAATAGATTGACAGACGATTACAAAAGCCAGCCTCCTGGCGTTTCGCTCCGCTGCTACCTGCCATGCTTATCAGGTAACGTGGTACGCCAACTACGCCAACTACGCCAACTACGCCGACTACGCCGACTACGCCGACTACACCGACAATGGCGACTCTGGTGAGTACGACGCGGAATCCACGAACGTGCGGCTAAGAGCCGCACTCTAAAATTGTATTGGTTATTTCGTGTAAATAATTGCCTATTAATTGAGCTCTATCACGTACATAACGTGCGCCTTACTGTACAATCCACGTGCAAAGACGCAGCCTACCCAGTTCTTGTTTTAATTGAAAAATTAGTTAAGGTGAAAAAAATCTGTGGCTTAGCTTGGTTAAGCCCGGTAATTGCGAAAGCAATATCCGTACGTACGCCATGGTACAGCTCGTAGTGTAGCTGGTGGTGGTGCTTGTGGTTAGACTTGTGGTGATGCATCGGTTATACAATCCAATACAATTCAATCCAATGCAATCCAATGCAATCCAATCCAAACCAATCCAATCCAATCAAATCCCATCAAATCCCATCCAATCCCATCCAATCCCATCCAATCCCATCCAATCCCATCACATCCCATCCAATCCAATCCAATCCAATGCAATCCATTCCATTCCATTCCATTCCAATCCAATTCAATCCACTCCACTCCAATCCAAACCAATCCAATCCCATCCAATCCATTCCATTCCAACCCAATCCAATTCATTCCACTCCAATCCATTCCAATCCAATGCAATCCAATGTAATCTATTCTAATCTAATGTAATCTAATCAAATCTAATCCAATCCAATCCAGTCCAGTCCAGTCCAGTCCAATCCAATCCAATCCAATCTAATCTAATGGAATCTAATCCCAACACCTGGCCGCCTCGTAAGTGCCCGGAGAGCGAGGCAAGCTCAGCTTTATACCGCTGCTGTAGCGTCACGTGGTCAGCTGCAGCGCCTCTGATGTGGAGCCTCCACCGCCGCGGCCGACCACTGGGGTCCCGAACTAGGGACCTCCACCTAGTATTTGTAAGGGCTGGCTCCCTCTGGGTCAGCTCATGCATAACCTCCTGTATTATACCTGTACATAATTGTTTTCCACCACCACACCGCGCGAGCCGGCAGCCCATCTCTCCTCTGCTGTGACGTCATGTTGTCACGTGGTGTCACGTGGTCACGCTCAAGGTCAATGGTAGCTCCACCACCGCGCTCGACGGGCTGTAGTGTAGCTCTAGTAATATGCTTCGCATAAAAAAAAAGTGCTTTGGTATACACGGCCCAACGCTCTATCTAAGCCAGTGCACTCTGAACCAGTCGCGCGAAGCTTTTCAGGTTCCATAAGAATTAATACAGATGTGATTAGCATGGGACTTCATTGAAACTGTAGCCTGTACAAGTAACGTTCAACCGCATCACAATACTTGTTTACTGCATATCTTGACTATCGTTATTTGAGCACTGTAGCCCGCTCCACGGGGAGCATAAATTCCGCAAGTAGTTTTTTGTACCATATCGCCCACATTTGATATGTGATCGCCTGGTCACATCTTAGCATATTGCTAATCGTGTTAGTCGAAGAAATACACAGGGCTGTGGACGCAATTTTTTGCTTGCGACCATCGCAGGAATTTTTTTGCGCCAGCTGACTTCACCAGCTTCCTGCCTGTAGCGGCGAAATAGCACGCAGCGAATACATTACGGATGCCATGAGGCAATGATAAACTGCTATTATAATTTTCCTTTTGAATACAAGTCGTGCGAACGAGATTCTTCTAAATCGAGATAACAATAAATGCTCCTACGCACGTGCTAGACCAGTCTGCTTCGCGGTGGCGTCGGAAGCGAGCACAGTGATAGACTAACGGCGTGTAAAAAATAGTGTAATACTGAAAAAAAAATACTGTAAATTCAGAATGTGTGGACACACGAATTGTTTTAAAAACATTTGTAGTCCATGCGCAGTATTGATAAAATTGCTCTACACCGCATTCTTAATAATTGCGATAACTCTAGAAATTGCAAAATTTTAAGGGGTCTTAGTTTGCATTACTAACATAGAGGCCAGTTTGTTCTGCGTCTTGGTTAAAGCGCGCTACACTAGACTGCTTATGAAAAAAAACCCGACGCGCGTCGTGTTTCGTTTGTGGAAGTTTGTTGTCGTGTTTCGTCAGTAGTTTTGCACCGGACAGTGAGCAAGATGCCTAGTTTCGTGCTCTTGCTGAGAAATTAACTCTCTTTCTGCGTCCATGAAATCATGAAAAAAAAAAGTTACGGAACGCTGCTGCCGCTGGCAGAGTTCCCGTCGTGTAGAAAACTTCTAACACATGAAAGAACAATATTTATATATTTATACGCTACTGCATATAATTTACCTAGTCCAAGCAGGGGGCCAGCTGAGCGATTCCGTTGAGGTAGATCGTCCGCCTCTCGTGCGAGTGGACCGGGGTTCGAATCCCGGTGCCGCAGATTTCTCCACCGGGTTTGAAAAAAACAAACAATCTCCTCGTGTCGATGGAACTGCCTAACTTGTGTCTTGCGGGTAGACGCGTAGACGAGATGACTTCGGATCGCGCCGATGAGCGGCCGCCAGCGCGCACCGCTTGAGTCGAGTGATAATAAATAGTTCTTGTGTTCGCAAACGCCTTGTTTCATCAAGCCAACTGCGGACATAGCAGTGGCGACGAGGAAGCAGATCCGAGCCCAGCGTTAAGCTACGCCGTGCAACAATCATGGCTACGCTCACGCTTCCTGGACGGATACCGGAGTTCAACGGTTCCTCATGGACATCGTGGTTTGGACGCCTTCAATTCTATTTTGAGGCAAACAACATCACGGAGAATGCCCAGAAGAGGGCCCACCTGCTTACGCTGTGCGGGGAAGAGACGTACGACACCGTATGCGCTCTCGTCCAGCCAAGCACTCCAGATGCCGTGGCCTACGACGACATCGTAGCTGCACCGCAGAAACACTTCGACCCGCGGCCGTCCGAAGTCTACAGCCGGGCTCGACTCCAACGACGTGGACAGTTGGAGGGAGAAAGAGCAAGTGCCTACGTTGTGGCACGAAAGAAACTGGCTGCCGACTGCAACTTTGGAATGCTGCCTGCGAGCACAGCAGCCACCGAACAGTCAGCCGGAGCAACATCATCCCTGTCGCTAGCTAACCCCACGATGCTCCCCCTGGACATCATGCTGCGTGATCGATTTGTGTGTGGACTGCGTGACGAGTCCTTGCAACAGCGCCTGTTCGCGGAGAAGGACCTCACGTTTACGAAAGCCTATGATATCGTCTTGCGAACGGAAAGTGCGGAGCAGCAGCAGGGACAAATGCGGCGATCTATTCAGCCAGTGCACCAGACAAGCCATTCGAACACCCAGAGCCACAACATGAAGGCAAGTTCGAAAAAACTTCCAAAGGTCCAGCGCTGTTGGCGCTGTGACGAACAGCATAATCCGCAAACGTGCCGCTTTCAAGCAACTACATGCAACTTTTTCCACAAGCGTGGGCACATCGAGAAAGCTTGTATAACGAAAAAGAAGCAGTCACGCAACCAAGAACCCCAGGTGGTCGAAATTTCCGGAGCCCTTCACTACGGCGTCTCTCATAGCCTTAGTCGCTTTGGGACGTTAAACCCCACAAAACCAAACCATAACGTAGACGCTTCTGAAGTCACAGCACAAGTTGAGAAGCAAGGGTTTCAATCACCTCCGTCAGCGCTGTACGACCTAAACAGATCCAAACAAGCAGCCCTTCGGCCCCTGGTACCGTGGCTTGGGATATCGTGGCGGAAGACGCACCGCTCCAACACGCAAGGTGTACGCCAAATACAGAAACGGCATGCGCCTCCTCTGATGCCACGGCCGTACTACAGCGCACTTCGACACGTGCACGCCGGCCTCCTGACGGCTACCAGGCCCCTTTCTAACGGGGGAGGAAGTGTTGTGTCTTGCGCGTAGACGCATAGACGAGATGACTTCGGATAGCGCCGATGAGAGGCCGCCAGCGCGCACCGCTTGAGTCGAGTGATAATAAATAGTTCTTGTGTTCGCAAACGCCTTGTATCTTCGGGCCAACCGTGGACATAGCACTAACCAGGCCTGGTGTGCGGCCTGATCTCGATGACCAGAACCGACAATCCACTCCTTCACGAGAACAGAATTTGGGCACCCTGGTGTAGTTCTTGCTCACAACCTTCTATGAATAAACAAATTAACCACTTAAAAGGGGAAAAAGCAGCTGGGGAGGATCAGGTAATAGCAGATCTGTTGAAAGACGGAGGGGAGATTGTGCTAGAAAAATTGGCCACCCTGAATACGCAATGCCTTATGACCTCGAGCATGCCTGCAGCTTGGAAGGAAGCTAATACTATTAAATTCACAACAAAGGAGGCGTCAAGGACTTGAAAAAAATTGTGGACTGATCACCTTATTGTCTGTTGCTTATAAGGTGTTAACTAAGGTAATCGCTAATAGAATCAGGGCAACCTTAAATTTTAATCAACCATACGATCAGGCAGGCTTTCGTAAAGGGTATTCTACAATAGGTCTTATTCACGCTACCAATCAAGTGATAGAGAAATGCGCAGAATATAACGGACACCTATATATAACCTTCATTGATTACGATGATAGTTACCATAGTTGGCTAAACTTGTAGCATTTCCTGTCACTTAATTTTGTCTGGTGGTGTTAAAGAATTGTCGACGATTACGATACTTCCTAATGCGAAATTTGAGCGCAGCTCATCAGCTGTTTGAGCTTTTCGATATATTGGGGCAAAATTCGAACAAGATATGTATGCAGAATTACAGAAATCTTTTTATTTTTCACGTTTTTTTTTTCCTTCAAGAAACACTCCACTAACAGTTCTTGATTGTCATGAAGGAAGCTTTGTGGTCGGAGAAATAGATGAATATATATGCTCGACTTGCAGCACCAATGCCTGGCTCTCAAAGACGAGGTCTGTGCAAGTATTTCGCGATAGGAACGTAACGAGCGATAGGAACGGGACGGTCTCTCGCATAAGTGGTAAGAAATTCCTGTTTGTCTTTAGATGAACATTAAAGAACGCACCCACCCTGTCACCCTGGCAGGTGGCTGTTAATGGCTGACCGCGAGAGTTCGTCCACCGTTGTCAGCGCTAACGCATGGGGCCTACATCTCTCTCTCTCTCTCTCTCTCTCTCTCTCTCTCTCTCTCATCACCTCACGTACCTATAAGCGCGATTCAGGCGTCCGCTGTCCCAGGGAGACAGTTACGCGCACATCTTTTCCTTAAAATGATCGGAGTGTAAAACGTTGTCAGCGCCAACGCCAGTGAACATACCCTCGCCCGAGATGTTACCCTCCGGGCGGGTGAGCACACCGCCTCCTCCATCGAAGGGGAGTGCCTGCTAAATTTCAGTGACATCCTACAACACTATCGTTCCAACAGACAGATATACGCACCTCCTCACCCTTCGCTATCAACCACGCAATCAACTTTCTGGCGCAGGCTTCAAACTCGCACACTCCGATACCCGATAGTCATGCACGGACGCTTCCCTGACCTATTCTCCTCCTCCTGTCGACTGTGTGGCAAACCAGTCGACTTTCTGCATGTTCTGCTCACCTGTTCCACTTACCCGCACCCTCCTCCCCCAGAGGTGGCACTCACTGGGAACAGCTGATGTCCAGTTCATCACTCCAAGACCAACGACTCGCCATCACCAGTGCCTCTAACAGGCTGGCCCTCCAGGGTCTGGCACACCATTTGTAAGGGAGGAACCCACTGTGTAGGCCCCTGCCGCAGGCCATGAGGGGGGCTCTGCCCCCCACCTGTAATTTGTCATGGTCAATAAAGTTTACACCACCACCACCCCACCAATGAACATAATGAACGCCGACGGCCTATGTCATCAGCGCCGCGTTTCTGGCACAACGTTGTCAATGCCAACGCATACAGCGCACACCTGTCACTACCGCACGGCTGAGGTGTCCACTGTTCCAAGGGGGCAGTTATGCGCCATCCCTCTTGTTCAAGTGTCCACCGAGATGTGGACAACTCGCCGCTCACTGCAGCGGGCTACTGCGCATGCGCGAGGAGATTGCGCCGCGTGTATAAATGTGTAGGGATACACAGCTACTGCGGCGTGTTCCATGGAGGAAAAAGAGAGTCGGCCTGCTGCTGAGGGGCGCAGAAGATTTCAAAAAATTCAATTCATCGGATTCAATTCATGGTTTTGTTTTGGTGTGTTGCCTGCACGTTATGTGACGATATTAGTTTTGTAATAGCATTAGTTGATGAAGACGACGGTGTGGAATGCACAGCGCGAGAATGCTTGCAGTTTGACACCAGGCATGATCGGTTGCGGCGTTAGCATAGTGCCCTCGTGCTGTGGCCAACGAAGCTGATCTGTTCGTGCTAGTGCGACTTCGAATCCCAGTCGCGGCAATATTTATTTTATTTATTTATTTATGGTTCTACGAAGGTCACACTCAAAGGTCAAGCTTCTCACAAACTCGATGAACCAAACTCGGTGAACCGGTTGACCTCTTGAAATAGTGTTTTCGTAGTAAAAGGAGTTTCGCCGTGCTGGGCTCGCGTCAGAGTAGAGCGGCGTAGAGGAAACAGCTGATCTGAAGCTTTAGACTACCTGGTCAATGTACGGTAGCGGCATCCATAGCCCGCTCGACTCGCTAGAACGTAGTTGTGCTCACTGATACAAGACGGCGTGAGTAGTGCAGCGCCTGCATGATTCTAACGGGAGGAAGCATCGACAAGATGCGAAGTACTGCGCGGATTTGTTGCCGAGTGGGGAGAGTGGCAAGCATGCCGGGCCCGTTGGTAAGGTCGACCTCATTGTTTGAGGCCGGTGGTGGAAGTTCACGTTGTTCCCGTACATAGTTTTGACCTAGGTCCCCGCAGCCGTCATCTTTCGTCTTCTTGGAGTTTTGCTAATCGCCTTATCGGCAATTGGTTCCCACCTTCGCTTTGGAAGCCAGCTACAGTACTCAAAGATTGCGCTCATGAGGTCACGTGAAAACTGTCTACACATGGTGCTATGTATATTCTTGTTTCCTATTAACTGCGTAACGCCCGGCGCACCGCTTGCAATTCAAAATATAGAAATAAATATTTTTGTTGCTGTTCTTGGGTTTACTCGAATTGCCAAAGCGGTAATTAAGTTTATTGCTCTTTAACATCTAGCTTGCATCTACATTCACACCAGCTTACAAAGACCACCGTCGTGGCTCACGTAAATACAATAAACAGGCATCAGTCCCAACCGAAAGCGCAGGAGCCCATTACATAAGAACTAGCACTGGGTGTGAAAGGCACGTGCTATCCGGGAAACCCTCCTTCAGGGAAACGTCCATGAGCCCAAGGCGGGTCACCATGCACTCAACCCGTGCAGGACTGGCAAACACGCTCGGCTAAACTAACGAAACGAATTACGAGTAACAAAAAGAGTCATCCTCAATTCCACCGAACGACCTGCTCCGGTTGTCCAGAGTTGCCCGTCGAGGCTATAAATCTGTCTTCTCTGTGGTGTCAGCTAAGGGAAAAAATAGCTTTAGGGCGTGCCGGCATGAAAGCACTCCGAGGAATTTCTCATATCCTGAGATTGCGGCGTCAAAAACGGAGTGCGGCTTTGGTGAAGCTAGGAATATGTCATCATGATAATCGTCAAAGTAATCATAATTTCAAGTATCCAAGACAACAAATCGCGAAGGGATATGCTACATTCGTTGCCTGGAGGTACACTGTTCACAAAGTACCAAGTGTTTTTCAAAAATGAACAGAGAAATATTGGATGAATGAATGGAGGCATGTATGCACGCATGAATGAATGAAACCATTTATTAAGGCTCTCGATGTTACACGAGTAACAAAAGAGAGGGAACGCCAGAGATAAAGCTGCATTCATGCAGCTGAAAGTAGCTCTGCGTCCCTTTGCCCGAGCATATAACCCCAGCAAGTGGTCACATAACAGCAATGGTAGGTACAGTTGCAAAAAGTTATAATAAATAAATAAATAAGTAAATAAATACAGCCTTAAGATATCTCACTTAACAGAGCTTTCTGCAATTCCTAATTTATAATCACATGACGTTATAACGCACACATTTCACAGCTACATTCATAAGACGCATTTATGGGAACACACCTATACACCACGCGTAGAATAAAAGTACATATTTGCTGTAAGAACTGTTTGAAGGCTATGCACACTCAAAAAGGTGAAGCAGTGTAATTTACGCTTTCAAGTCTCTTCTAGTACATATATTATTTTCCACGATTTTGGGGTAACGAGCTAGATTTTGTGCCAGTGATTGCTTACAATATGTAGGGCGGCAGAAATATACGCACAAAGGGATTCAGTGGCGTATGTGGTAGGGAGCAACAGAACGAGTAAGGTTGAGACCAGATAGTACTTGGAACTTTTTGAAATGGAGTTTATTTTTACCAAGAAATTACCTTGAAAGTAACAATGTGACCTTAACAATATTGAATTTAATGAAGTGGGGATGTCTAGTAGTAAACCTTGGTACATTTGCTATTAATTTAAGTGCGAGTAGTATATCCCATTCATTTTGCTTAGTTGCTGCACCCAGACTATCATGCTTTATGTTTTCACTTGCAAAATAAATTCATTGTAGATAATTACTTTCATTCCTGCCGGAAGTATGCGTTACCTGCAGTATCTTACATTATTTTCTGCGCTTCTTGGGACAATTAAGCACTGCAAGGTCATCGGCATATGCTAGTATGTGCACAGAAAGTGGAGGAGAAAATATCTCATTAATGTAAACAATAAACAACAAAAGTCCAAGAACGTTGCCTTGTTGTTTTCCACAGAGCAGAGTTTCTAAGTTTGTGCTATGCGATTAATGGAGATTATTTGTTTTTGATGCTTTAGTGTGACTATATTAAAGGTAGTCTGGTCTCTTCAATGCGATGGCAATTGATTGTATGTACGAGTAAAGCGTAGTTAACCAGGTCACAGGCTTTTAAAAAATCAGTTTTTATACCGAATATAAGATGCCTTTTTAAATACATTTGGTATTTTATCTTTATGTTCACTCAATGCCATTTTTGTCTACCTTTCCATACTGAAACCGAATTGGCTGTTTGATAAAACTGAATCTTTTGATAGAAAATGGTTTATTCTCACTTAAATAATTTTTTGTAAACCGTTAAGTAAGACTGGCATAACTTAAAAATGCCTGTAATTTGTCATATCCGATGCAGCGCGACCTTTATGAATGTAATAAGGGAATGATTACTCACTGACATGTCAGTGAGTAATTACTCTCTTATTACAAATCTTCCCCACCTTGGGGGTTCCCCTGATCAACACCTTTATGAATAGCAACGACTTTTGTTTATTGGCACATCGTTGTAAATACCGCAGATGATAGAGCAAGATTATAAATATGCATTAGGATTTAGGCTAATGTGTCTGTTACAGATTTGGCAGGTTTGATCTGAAAGCCATCTCCGTGTGTCCCCGTCCCCTACTGCGCTACAGTCTCGCCATGAATACGCACCAACAACCCCAAAAAGCCACGTCATCTTTAACTTCATCTCTGCTATTTCTAAGACGTGTAAAGACTCTTCATCAGCAGGAGTTATAAACGAAGATTCCAGAACATCTTGGGTGCTATATGCACAGCCCACAGGCGTGTCAGAGGGATGGCAAAATGTTTTGGCTATGCTAACAAAGAAATTATTAAGTTCACCGGAGTGAATCCCCGCTTGTAATACAGTCTTTTGTTATGGTCGCGACGGGTATCTCGAGGTGAGGTTTATTAATTTATTTAATTGGTCTAATTGGTTCTAAATATTTTTATTGGACACCTCCTAAAATGAATTTCTGGAGTACCTAAACGGAGTAGTAGCCGTTAGTTTCCTGTTTATCTTGTGCCGGTATTTTTTACATATTCTTCTAGCCTGGAAGGCTGCCACGATTAGTGCAAACATTTTTACATTGGTATTTATACCCACGGTTTCTTAAAATTTTGTGTACAAGGACGCAGTTGCGAAAAACATTCGTCATAGGCCAATTTTGCACTGCGCAAGAAGGCGTCGTATGCTTCATTCGCGTCTTTTAAAGGACGTCATCCCAAATTGCTTCACATATCACTGAATAAAAGCCTTCAGTGTAGCCATATCAATGCGCCCGTAATGTTGAGAGGGTGCTGCAGGATTTTAATAATGGCTTTAAGCAGAGACGAAAGCTAAAATGTACCGATCATCACTTAAGTTTGATTGCACACAGCCAGAATTTTAGTCGCATTTATCAATGTTTGTGATTGTAATGTGAATGGAAGAAGATGCACATGTGATGCGTGTTCGTACGTTGACAAGACTAGAAAACCGTAAGCGTCTAATAAGGACTTGAGTTTATTACTTGATATTGAAAAGCATTTCGTAATAATATTCACATTACTGGACGAAAATAATACCTGCTGGTTTGTCGGTACGTAACCAAAGAGGCTTTCGAGAACATCTAGGCACCCTTTCAAAATGCCATCAGTAGGACAGGATAATACGCTAAAAATGTCCTTCCCATCTTCAACTGTCAGGATTGCGATATCTGGAGTAGAACGCGCGAATATTTTGTTTTCAGTTGCAGGTCGTGCGTTCAAAATATTTATCAATAATCCGACACCCCTACGCTCAGGTCTGTGAGAACGAAATGCCTATTATTACACTAAGTGCAAACAGTTTGCATCATCTTGGTGCTACGCATCAGTAAACATGATGATAAAAAAACAAAGTTTGAAAGAAGGAAACACGGATTGCATTTTCTCTACTTAGTTATAAATGGACTAACTGTTCATGTGAATGAGTTTTGCTGGATGTTTACTCTCTCTCATTTAAGTTTATAGGAGTAAGGAGGTTATAACACTCTATGGTGGTTGATAAGTTCTTACGCCACTTTAGCCATGTTAGGGATATTCGCGATCTTCAGCACCATTGCGTTTTTAGACTCCCTTGCATAATCCTGTCCGTCGCGCAGCTATACAAACTTCCAGTCTGATTTGCGTTTCTATCTGACAGCCACTCCAAGCGTTTGCCATTTTGGGCACACGTGTTGTTCACGTATGCCGTAGTTGCTTTCTCAAACAAAGATCTTAGCAAGCAGCTTCGTTTTCCTTGCTTTCACATGAAAAGCCCCCCGTTTCCTTCGGCAACAAACAGGCTGTGCGATAATGTGTTTCTCTTGCGTGGACGGCTACGCTATAATGTTAGCGACAACAGCTGAACGTGGGAAGATTCAGCACTTCATCCAACATTTTCACCAACCGCTCTTACGACTTCAAGCAAGTTTTCGTCTTAGCCCACTGATATTCTTTTCATTTCTGCGTTTGCATTCCGTGAGTGATGTTCACAATTCATCAGGGAAGCTTCACACGTTTCAGTACAAGCAGCAATGGGAATCACAACACTTTCTTAAGGTTGCAGTTTCTTCATGCAGCTTCTTATTTTTGTCAGGGATGCTCCTGAAGCCATTCTTCATCTCGTCGTATTTCTCGCTGATGAATGAGACACTAGCGTTTATTTCTTTGAGCGCATGCGAACCTCACGTCTGCGAATCTCGTATCACGTGCTGCTGCGTGAATATTTACAATTGATTGTTTGAACAATCTCTGGTACCCTCTTGTCTTGTTAGAGTACCACGGAGGCAAAATTCAAAGTGCTAACAGCAAAGTCTTCTTACAAGCGGTCCACCGTCGATCGCTCGGCGCGCAGTGCAGGCGAACGGGAAAGCGAGATCCAACATGTAGCCGGAGGGAGTTGTGTCTTCACACTGAAAGCGGCGCTGAGGCATTGAGGCACCTCGTACCGGCTCTGAGCTGGCGACACCACGCAGCAAGCCGCGACATGCAGACGTGTGGCTAGGGCGCTTGCTCGCTCGAACAAGACAGGACGCAGGCGGTGACGGTAGGATATCAACGCCAGTATTCGCTGCGTCGGAGCCAGCCACTGCAGCCGGCCAACCTAGCCGGAACGAACAGGTGTCATCATTAGCGTAACTTATCCCCGACTTTCAGGAACCACGTGCTGGCCAAGTCCAACCACACGAGTGATGAGTTCGTTGGACTTGTTATGGATCGCAAGTAAAATGATCTCAGGGTTCGTAGAAGAAATCGCGCTCTTCGAATTTGAGTCACGAGCTGCTCTTGCTCCTCCAGTAGTCAAGCGCGAACATCGGAGTAAGGTCGAGGCATCTACTAACTTATGTACTATATTTTTTTTTTCAATGAATCGAGTAAGATATATCAAGTGTTGAAAAGGCTCGGCGTCATTAATTAACATCCTTTCACTCCCTTAGCAAAAACTAATAAGTTTGGAATATACGGTGGGCTATTTCAATTGTATTTTAAGCATGTTTTGTATTCATGAATGCACTAAAAATATGTAGGAAATACGTTCCTGAAGTTTCATGTTTGGCATTCGAAATATATTCAGAAAATATGCCAAAAATACCACACTTAAAGCATACTTGGAGCACTTTTCAAATACGCGAAAAAATAGGTATGCAGTTTCAGGATCTTGTCAGTGTGTTAAAAGTGTATTTTCGGAAATATGAAATTATTCCATCCAAAGTATACTTCAATCCTAAAAAACGGGCAGTCCTTGTAAACGTAGACGTATACGTTTTAGCATCTTGTCACTGTATTAAAAGTGTACTGTCGAAAATATAAAATTAGTTCATCCGAAGTATGCTTCAATTCTTACAAACGGGCAGTCCTTTTAAACGTTTTTGCAGTACACTTCTAGCTGCCGTTGAACAGTCGAGTGCTCGAAATCGCTTTTTGAGGAATGGAATTTGCGCTTTGTCAACGTATTTGAAGTGTGCTTCCCTAAATACGCAATTAATTCATCCAAATAATACTTAAATTTTAGCAAATTGGCAGTCCTCCTTAGCATATTTGCAGCACACTTCGAGCTCCCTTTGAACAACCTAATGCTCGAAATCGAGTTTAGGGAAATCGCATTTTGGTGTTGGCAATGTTTTTAAAGTGTACTTTCGTAAATACGCAATTAATCCGTCCAAGCATACTTCGATTCGAACAAATGGGCAGTCCGCGTAAACATATTTGCATTACACTTCAAGCTACCGTAGAACAATCTAGAGCTTGAATTGACGTTTGAGGGAACAGCGAAAACTCTCCCTTTAATGTCGTCCTTTAGTTGCAGCACAGTAATCATAGCGAGGGAACAACGCAGGACAAGGACGAGACGGGACGAGAACGCCTGCGTTGTACCCGCGCTATGATTACTGTGTTGCAATGAATGACCAACCTGCCGAAGCCTTTTCTGTTCTGAAGTCCTTTCGTTTATGGTAACTCCTAGAATGAAGGTAATCACCACTTATTTACACTACGTGCGAAGAACGTGATAGCGTGATACCGGCAAAGGCGTCTTGGGTATTTCCGGTCCCCAATATGCCAGCGAAATGGACCACTACCGGCAAGGCCGACCGGCTCCCTTAGGCGCCCGTGTATCTGTTGGTTGACAGTTCTACTCCTGACCTATTTATGAGGCAAGTTTTGACTAGCAATGCTGTTCTATAACGCCTCGCGATTCGAACGCGACCACTAGGGCACTTCTGGGATAATTTTTGGGCCCACAGTCTTTGCGCAAAGAACGCCTCACCGGGCAAGATAGTGCGTCGCTCTTGGTGGGTATCTATAAGGCAAGCCAAGAGTGGCGCTTGTCGGAGCATTTGTTGTTTGCTGAGGCATTTCCGTCATGATTTGCTGTGTAGGTATCTTTGCCTTTCCCATGCCATCACGTGACCGTATAATCTCAAGTACATCGTGATTGATGATAACTGCGCTTGTACAATTTTGTTCTGCAGTTGAAGCATTAACTCGTCTCATTCTGTGAAGCCGACCAGTAGACCTTTTTTAAGCCGCAGTGAATATATTTTTAATGTATTAAATGTATATCTTTAGTGTATTTCTAATGTAATCTAATGTAGTTAATGTATATTTTTAGTATATCTTTAATGCAGTATAAATATGCTAAGCGGGCAAAAATGTACTTTTCACGTATTTTAAAGAACGTTAAAAATATTATTCGTAGTATACTTAGAAAGCATTCGTATTGAAGATTAAGCATAGGGACAGAAAATGCGAAATAAATATGAAATTAATGCAATATGTTTGAAATGCATTTTAAGCACATCGTCTTTTTCGCTAAGGGCCATGGTGGTAATTTTACCAAATGTTTTTTGCTTTTCTCCAAATTTAAATACATTTCTGAAAAAAGAATAACTGTGCTACAGAGGTTTTAGAGAAGTGTTAGAAGAAACTTTTATTACAGGCGTCTTTGAAATGTACGTGTATAGCAAAATACGTATGCGGGAATTTGTAGCTTCGAAAAATTTTTTTCGTTTCGCGGGCAGAAATTTACTGCCGCATAAAACTTCAAGTGCAAGACTTTTGATTCCTCTTGCATGTTCGATTCCTCGAGGCATTAAGGAGCTGCTTTTAGTGCCTCACTGAGTCAAACATGCCACAGGAAATGGGCTACGTATTGCCCGTGGAGTCTTGTAGTAATCGGCTTACCCATTAAAGCTGCTTTATTTTAGAATTTTTATTGGTAAGCTTAGTTTAGTTTATTGGGGTTTAACGTCCCAAAGCGACTCAGGCTTAGAGAGACGCCGTAGGGAAGGGCTCCGGAAATTTCGACAACCTGGGGTTCCTTAACGCGCACTGACATTGCACAGTACACGGGCCTCTGGAATTTCGCCTTCATCGAAATTCAGCCGCCGCGGCCGGGATCGAACCCGCGTCTTTTGGGTCAGCAGCCGAGCGCCGTAACCACTGAGCCACCGCGGCGGGCCTTTTTATTGGTCAGCGGCAAAATACAAAACTATGTGCACGATACACAGAAAGTTGTTGTGAAATGCTGTTCCTTTCAGCTGTGTCCTAATTAGGAAATTTTGACGCGGCTTCCTCCAAAAAGCGAAAATATAACAATGGGATGCCGCTAGTTCTGGCTCAAAAGGAAAAGTCAAGCCCCGACAGCTTAAGTGCATGCGCAGGAAGAATGGATAAAGAGCTATGATCCAAAGTTGCTCCAGATTTAAGTCCTCCTCAAGATTTGGCCCTTGTTACCTGGCTTTCGAATCCTTTCTCAGTGCTCATTTGCTGCTTGTCTGCACGTTTAAAGCGCACGTTCAGCTTTCGTGCTTCGACTTTTTATCGACCTGGGAGTGTGAGAACAGTGGGACGTCAGCCACGCCAACACCTTTATTACACAGAGCGCGGCGAACAATGTAGGAATACACGAGTACATAGCTCAAGGCCTCGCGCTCGCCTGCGACCGCGAGGAGGAAGCAATCAAAGCAGCCGGAGAAGAGAACGCGGGGAGGAAAAAAAAGAGTCAAATTAAACTCCCTGGGCCCGCGTAAGTCCCCCCAATGAGGCATCCGGCTGGCTTAACAAGGGGGCCCTATTCACGGTGAAAAACAGGGCGAACTGAAAGGGACACACAAAAAAGACACCGCACGAGCGGTAAACAATGCGTAAGTGGAAGCGCGCAGGTGCGCGTGAGAGGCGCCTGCTTTCGGGAGTGGTGTACAAGTGGTACTACGGTTTCCTTCACATTGTATCTTACGCTAATCAGACTCTGGCTCCTAAAGAGCCGCGCAGAAGGCTGCTCCGCGTGCTCACAGCGAGTCCCACACTGTCGAGGGCCTGAAGAAGCGGGCACGAAGGGCTTACGGCGTCGCCATTCCGGACTTAGTGTGAGGTGAGTACACTTCGTATTTGTATAAGCCCACAGCAACGAAGAAATCAAGACGAGTGGTGTGGAGCACTACGTGCTGCCGAAGTGTAAGGCTAAAGGCCTGTGGCATAAGGGATACATTGAGCGCGGAGTGATCACTTCTCGATAAATAGTTCTCTTTCATCATACGGCCGAAATAGGCATCCGCTTTCTTTGATATTCACTGCTTGCTAAGGTGGTGGTCTCACACTCGCCTAGCTACTGGCCTTCTTTTTTTAAAGATTATTAGCGCAATTTGTATAGTCCCTTCGTTTAGGATAGATAAACAAGTTTTGGCCCCTTGAAAAGGTAATTACGTTTCATCGGTATGTGCAGTTAATAGCACTAGCTACTTGGAGAGACCTCTGTAGGTCGTGTTTTAGCGATGCCGGTTAATCCTGAGTAGCAAAAGCGTTCAGGTTTACTGCATGCAGCTGAAAGTTTGCACACCTAACAAAATATTCACGTGCCGCTGAAGTCCTAACAATGAATGCGAGTATGAATGTGAATGGGAATACAAATGTGTGAGAAAGGTATTAGGCCTCTAATATGCTTTCTTTTTGTAATTTTTGGTCGTTTTATACCACCTGTTCTGAATAACTATCCGCTGGAGCCAACAACCACTTTGTGCGTACCGAGGTTAGCGTTTTGTTTAGCCTTCGTATTGATGTAGCAGTTTTCCTAATCACTCTATGCAAGCAGGCAAATCGAACACAACGGTTGTTTTACGCTATACGCTCCTTGGCCCCTCTACATGCACCAACTGTTATTGCTATTAACAATGCAAAACGATTGCAAAATATATTGATCTCTCTAATGAGCTAAAACTTGTTTTTTCGAGCACAAACGAGATGAATATAGGGATCGCCTCGAGACTGTGAAAAATCCCCAGTGGCCGCGCAAACGTGGGATGCCCGCCTTAAAAGAGGATTTCAAAGGGTTGGTTGGGAAAGAACAGGCGTTAAGTCTTCACGGAGAACACCTTAATAACCTCCGATTTCCTGGTGGATTGGCACTGCTAGAAAACTAGGAGAGGAATCGCAGCGTATGGTGTGGCCTAGACGCTCAAAACCGAAAGGAAGGAATGAAACTGACTTATTAAAAAATCTCTGCCTCTCCCGTAACCGAGAGTACTGTAAGCATGAAATGTTTACGGGCATAACACATTGGTTGTAGATGGTACTAGCCAAAATCTTGAAATGGGTCTAGTGTTCAACACACCACACCATACATACTGTGCACTGGTCCATGTGGACGCAATCATTTCCTGCGAGTGTCTGGGGAATCTCTTGCGCTCTGCCTGGTCAGCTGTATTCGGTTTCTGTTTTCCTTTCATCTTTGTAATTGTTGTTTTCATTCCTCGGTTATTTGTACCACTTTGCCTATGCGACACTGGTGACGTCACCACTGGATTACGGCCCACATAATTGATGACGATGTATTGACAAATTACTAATTAGTGAATAATTACTGATTAACGACTAAATACTAATTTAATGCTAATTAACGACGCTTAAGCTTCGCCTTTAGGAGTGGAAAGCACCAGCGTGTTGTAGCGCTGCCAGGGAGTTCACGGAACGCCGCCACCCGTTCGGCGCGATGCCTTGCCCTTTGAACGCGACGCTTTTTTGAGGAAAGGAAATTGAGCAGTAATTCTCTGGCATCTCGGTGGACACCTGAACCGCACCGTAAAGGAAGGGAGGAACGCCACCACCCGTTCGGCGGAACGCCACCACTCGTTCGGCGCGATGCCTTGCCCTTTGAACGCGACGCTTCTTGAGGAAAGGAAATTAAGCAGTAATGCTCGGTCATCTCGGTGGACACCCGAACCGCACCGTACAGGAAGGGAGGAACGCCACCACCCGTTGGCGCGATGCCTTGCCCTTTGAACGCAAGGTTTTTTGAGGAAAGGAAATGGAGAAGTAATTCTCTGACATCTCGGTGGACATCCGAACCCCACCGTAAAGGAAGGGAGGAACGCCATCACCCGTTAGGCGCGATGCCTTGCCCTTTGAACGCAAGGTTTTTTGAGGCAAGGAAATTACACAGTAATGCTCGGTCATCTCGGTGGACACCCGAACCGCACCGTACAAGAAGAGAGGAACGCCACCACCCGTTCGGCGCGATGCCTTGCCCTTTGAACGCAAGGTTTTTTGAGGAAAGGAAATGGCGCAGTAATTCTCTGTCATCTCGGTGGACACCCGAACCGCACCGTACAGGAAGGGAGGAGCGCCACCATCTGTTCGACGCAAAGCTACTGGCGCTTGTATGCGGGTCCTGTAGGAGGGTTTTATAGAGTCTCGTTAAATCTCGTACGGTGTCCGGATGCTCTCGTTTCAGTGCCCGGATGAGTGGAATTCGGTGCCCAGATGTTGGATCTCGGTATCGGCGTGACGTCACCACACTGCCGACAACGGGAGCTAAAGCATTTCATGCTTAAAAAAAACAAACTTGGCGGGTTCAACCGTGTAGAAGGGCGACAACAGTTCGCGATCGGAAGCAAAGCATTTGAAGTGTTGATGGAATATCTGCACGGATAGTGTAGGGTAAAGTGAATGAAACAGCAATTCGGAACAAGAGCCGACGTCCCGCTGTGTGTTGTATTACTCCGGTAACCAATCACCGCAGTAAATAAAATCATCATTTTTAAGCTGGTCATTTAATCTTGCCAAAACCTTGTGTAAACAAAAAGTACAAAAATAGTGAACAACCGAACATTTGCAATTTGCGGGGGAACACTGCAGATCACTTGTATTCATTAAAATGCGAAACCGGGCCATGAGAATCATGCATACTTCCTTGTAGCTACCTTGCGCTTATTTATTAACTTCGACAGCACTACCAGTTCTATTCTATCCATGGAGTTAGACGTCCTCATGCTTTGCCATTTCTTAATCAGATTTTTAGTCTCCTGAGATAGCTCCCTGTATCCTATGAAATAGACTTCACACTGTGCGCTCAGCCTGGCATCGTAGAGGATGTGGAGGTCCTCGGAAAGGTCCGTTGTAGCGACCACAGAATGGGAAGGTCTCGCATTAGCTTAGATTTGAAAAGAGAACGCAGGAAATTAGTGAAGCTGAAGTCTACTAACGAGTTAGCATTAAGAGGGAAAGTAGAGGAATTCAGGATTTTGCTGCAGAACAGATTTTCCGCTTTAACTGAAGATGACGACCGTAATGTTGAAACAATGAGCAATCGTCTCACAGATATCATAACGGAGCCATAACCACTGAGCCGCCGCGGTGGCTCAGTGGTTATGGTGCTCGGCTGCTGACCCGAAAGACGCGGGTTCGATCCCGGCCGCGGCAGCTGAATTTCTTTGGAGGAGAAATTCTAGAGGCCCGTGTACTGTGCGATGTCAGAGCACGTTAAAGAACCCCAGGTGGTCGAAATTTCCGGAGCCCTCCACTACGGCGTCTTTCATAGCCTTAGTTGCTTTTTGACGTTAAACCCCATAAACCAAACCAAACCACAACGGAGTGCGCCGTAGAAGTAGGCGGTAGGATGGTTCGATAGGATACCGGGAAGCTATCTCAGGAGACTAAAGATCTGATTAAGAAAAGGCAACGCATGAGGACGTCTAACTCCATAGATCGAATAGAACTAGTAGAGCTGTCGAATGTAATAAATAAGCGCAAGGTAGCCGAACTCACGAAGTTTAACATGGAGAAAATCTAGTATGCTCTAAAGAGCGGAGGTAGCCTAAAAGCAGTGAAGAGAAAACTAGGCATAGGTAAAAACCAGATGTATGCGATAAGAGACAAAGAGGGCAATGTCATTAGCAAAACGGATAAGACAGTTCAAGTAGCCGAAGAGTTTACGCAAATCTATGCAGTAGCGCTTGCAATCAGAACATATAATGAGAGAGGCAGTAGAGCACAGCAATGAGACATCCTGCCAATAACGAAGGAGGAAACAAAGAAAGCGATAGGAGCAATGCATAGGGACAAACAGCTGGTGAGGATCAGATAACAGCAGATTTGTTGAAGGATGGAGGAAAAATTGCGCTCGAAAAACTAGCCACTCTGTATATGCAATGCCTTGTGACCGCGAGCGTACCTAGAGCTTGGAAAAACGCTAACATTATCTTAATTCATAAGAAAGGAGACGCCAAGGACTTGAAGGATTACAGACAGATCAGCTTATTGTCTGTTGCCTACAAGGCATTTACTAAGGTAATCGTTAATAGGGCCAGGACAACCTTAGACTTCAATCAACCAAATGACCAGGCAGGCTTTCGTAAAGGATACTCGACGATACACCATATTCACGCAACCAATCAGGTGATAGGGAAATGCGCAGAATATAACCAGCCCATATATATAGCGTTCATTTACAACCAGAAAGCATTCGACTCAGTGGAAACCTCAGCAGTAATGCAGGCATTGCGGAATCAGGGTGTAGAAGAGTGTTATGTGAAAATATTGGAAGATATTTATAACGATTGCACAGCTACCATAGTTCTCCATAAAGTCAGCAATAAAATTCCATTAAGGAAAGATGTCAGGCAGGGAGACACGATGTCGCCTATGCTATTCACAGCCTGTTTACAGGAGGTATTCCTGGGCCTGAAATGGGAACAGTTGGGGATATGAGTTAATGGAGAATACCTAAGCAATTTGCGATTCGCTGATGACATTGCCTTGCTATGCCACTCAGGACATGAACTGAAAAGCATGATCAATGAATTACACAGGCAGAGCAGAACGGTGGGGCTAAAAATTAACATGGAGAAACTCAAAGTGATGTTCAACAGCCAGCAAGGGAACAGCAGTTCGCAATCGGTAGCCAGGTGCTGGAAGTAGTAAGAGAATATGTCTACTTAGGGCAGGTAGTGACAGCTGATCCGGATCATGAGAGTGAAACAACTAGAAGAATAACAATGGGGTGGAGCGCATATGGCAGGTTATCTTAGATCATGAATGGCAGTTTACCAATATCCCTCAAGCCTATACAACACCTGTATCTTACCGGTACTCACGCATGGGGCAGAAACGTGGAGGCTAACGAAGAGGGTTAAGCTTAAGGCAAGGAAAACGCAGCGAGCTATGGAAAGAAAAATTATAGGTGTAGCGTTAAGAGATCGGAAGCGGGCGGAATGGGTGAGAGAACAAACGCGCGTTAATGATATCCTAGCTGAGATCAAGAGGAAGAAGTGGGCCTGGGCAGGGCATGTAATGCGAAGGCAAGATAACCGCTGGTCCTTAAGGGTAACGGAGTGGATTCCAAGAAAAGGCAAGCATAGCAGGGGGGGGGGGGGGGAGAGAAAATTAAGTGGGCGGATGAGATTAAGAAATTTGCGGGAATACGGTGGCCGCGGCTGGCAAAGGACCGGGTTAATTGGAGGGACATTTGAGAGGCCTTTGCTCTGCAGTGGGCGTAGTCAGGCTGATGATGATGATGATGAATAACTATCTAATGGAAAACATTTAATAGCTGTAACTTCCCAGTAGTTTTGTCTGGAGCAGAAACTTTGAGGCTAACAGAAAGCCTTGAAATAAGATTCAAGAGAACGCAGCTAGCTGTTGAGAAGAAACAATGAGGGCAACGGTAAGGAGACACACGACTGTTTTCTTAAATTGTTGTTCTCACTAAAACGGATTCCATGGCTCCTCCTATCCATGGTGGTGCTGGTACGGTAGCAAAAACGTATTTATCAGCGACGAAACAAGATTTAAGACACCACATCAAGTTTACACAGAAAAGTACTGTTTGCCTCCGCATTTAAGTAAATGGGCGAGCTTTGCAGGATCTGACATCCGAGCCAAATCGATGTCGACGCATGGATTTCGGTCTGAGGAACAATCACTATAGTTAATGAGCAAAAGATTTATTCTTTGCAGAAACGTGCATTACGTTCTCTATACAGTCTTGGTTATAGGGCTCACATGGTTCTGTTCTTCGACAAGCACGACGTGATTAGACAGTTCATAGTCAAACCAAATTTACTAACCTACCGAAGTCGAAAACCTGAAATAGGGAACCTTCCAACGTGAAGAAGAAACTTTGTATTGCTAAACATATCAAACACATTACCACGCCTCCTCAACCGAATTGCAGCAGACAATGTTGGCATGTCACGATCATGAAAAGGCCCGAGCAAAATAATTCCTTGAAAATAATTTTCAGTGGCATCAAGTGCATTTTTTTGTGTGAATGAACTTGTTCATTTTCCTTAGATCATTGTTTGGCTTCTTTTTGTATGTGCCTGTTTCGTTGATTCCGCTGCATAGCATCTATATCCACTTCAGTGCGCATCCGATAATTTTTTTTTCGTTTCTGTGTACAGTTGAAAATTGGTTATGGTTATGTTCTGCATAAAATTTGTTCGCTGCTTAGTTCCTGTCCGCATGCAACCTACGCATATTTACGCTGCTATGTGTAATCTGGTGTGGTGGGTATTTAAAGATGCGTTGTGTACTTTTGACGCGATAGAGTAAAGGGTCCCATTCAGCCAAAAAGCGGCGTCGCCCCGTCGGCGTTGCTGCGCGGTGACACTCCGGCGTAACGTCACTCGTGGATCTGTGGAGAGAGTGATTAAACATGGCATGTATTGCGAATTTAATGTCACCAAATGCCTCAAATAGTGTAACTTTATAATGTAAGTGCTTTTCGCCTAATTAAAGGAGATTTTTAAGAATTTTCGTCGGGATATGAACCTGTGACGCTTGGTTTGAGAGTGAGACACGCTACCTCCTATTCTGCGTACGCATGTTCATTTGCCGTTTACAGTGATCTTATGTTACGTAATTAGTAATCAGGTATGATTCGAAACGTACTATCTGTGGACGACAACAGGTAATGAGTGACGAATGTACCACGTAGCACTGTGTATGACGTGATTGCATGTGCTAAATAGGTTAATTGGTTCATGACTCTATGTGCTAATTAAGTTGATTGGTGGACGTCTTTGTGGGTGAAGAGAGTCCGCTGAAGGGGCCATTAACATACCGCGTGATTATCTTAAGGCGGAGCTAAAGTGTATTCTTAATTTTGTTTTCCACACCCCTTCCAATGTGGCTTATGAAGAAATTATGAAATGAAAATGAAATGAAACAAATTCGGCCACTGATGCCAACTCCTGCATTTCGTTTCTTGCTCTATCATAGGTTAAAAAAGCGCCGTTGTCAGTGAGTGGTCTTCCTGTCTTTAGGATGCGGTAACCTGTCAATACAGGCCAACTCCTGTTCGTAGTCAGTGTCTCTTTAGAGACCAAAGGACCCCTTTGTGGGTTAGGGTACAAATGTTAGGTGAATGCCTCCTACCTGAAATCAGGAGAAAATATGAAATGTCATGTGGTGCGACTTGGAGAACAGTTAGCCGACGGTCCCCTAGCGTAACGGAGTTGTTTGCAAGAGAAGGTAAAGGGAGCAGCTTCTTTACTTTCATAAACACACTGTCAACGCTTTTAGCGCGCAAAACACGATCAATAATGTATGCACTTCTGACAATTTCTTCTGTCGTCAACGTTATATCCGTATACGCAGCAGGCAAAGCTACCTACTCCAAGAAGCTAAAACATGGATGTGCGAAGTGATTAAGGAAGTACTCGGCACGTTAACATGGTGCCTTTCTGCGAGGCATGTAATGCCAGCAGTTTCGCCTCCTAAGACATCCATAAGAAGCATTCATACCCAGAAATTCTGGGCAAGCCCATTTTTGAACGGGACGCTGTTTTTGAACAGAATTATTCGCATGATCAATGAATTAGACAGACAGAGCAGAACAGTAGGGCTAAAAATTAGCATGCAGAAAACCAATGTAATGTTCAACAGTGTAGCAAGAGAACAGCTGTTCGCAATTGATGGCGCAGTGCTGGTAGTAGTAAGCGAATATATCTATTTAGGACAGGTAGTGACAGCTGATCCGGATCATGAGAGGGAAATAACTAGAAGAATAAGAATGGGGTGGAGCGCATAAAGCAAGTTCGCTCAGATCATGAATGGAAGTTTACCAATATCCCTCAAGAGAAAAGTATACAACAGCTGTATCGTACCGGTACTCACCTATGGGGCAGAAACGTGGAGGTTAACAAAGAGGGTTCAGCTTAAATTAAGGACAACGCAGCGAGGTATGGCAAGAAAAATGATAGGTGTAACGTTAAGAGATTGGAAGAGGGCGGAATGGGTAAGAGAACAAACGCGCGTTAATGATATCCTATTTGAAATCGAGAGGAAAAAGTGGGCTTGGGCAGGGCATGTAACGCGAAGGCAAGATAACCGCTGGTCCTTAAGAGTAACAGAGTGGATTCCAAGAGAAGGCAAACGTAGCAGGGGTGGCAGAAAGTTAGGTGGGCGGATGAGATAAAGAAATTTGCGGGGATACGGTGGCCGCAACTGGCGAAGGACAGAGTTAATTGGAGAGACATGGGAGAGGCCTTTGCCCTGCAGTGGGCGTAGTCAGGCTGATGATGAATGAGATTCCATCATACGAATAAAAAACTTCAGGGGATCACTAATTCACCGCCTTAAGCGTATGGCGCGATAACATTAATGGGTCCCTTCAGCACCATGGGCTATAGTTTTTCTGTATCACTTCACAGACAGAGATACTGCTGTCCTTATTTCACCATAACATAATGGTTAACCTGCCCTTAAGAGTACAATGCGATAGCACAAGATAATCCTTCCGCGAAAGTAGTCCCTTTCTGTTGCGTAGGTTCTGCCTACACGCCCATTTATGCGGCATTGGTCATTCTCTGCAATCCTACTTCGGTGCTAGTTTTCATACAAATCTTGGCGCAATAGTGCAGCGGTTAAGCGATGCGCCAATGCACCGGAAGGTGTGTGTATCAAACAAGGCCACTGGTGGTGCTTGTTATAACCACACTGTAAACACGAATACACCTATAAGATAGTAAAAAGGCAGTAGGCTGTCCTCCGGCGCACTCCCTTTTATACAACGGTACGTGGTAGAGTACAGCTTTACTGCCTTTTTGCTCCCTCCTGTTCAGAGTGCACGTGGCTCTTCCCGAGCAATGTTTTGTGACCAGTCATTAATTTAACTGTCACCTGCCAGAGCTGGAATGTTGGGATGGCGTCATAAAGTCACTACCCAGGTGGTACGTGACCCCCTGCTTTTCACAGAACGCTGAAGACAGGGTTGCCGCTGAACGAGACGCTTACGCTTTCGCGTCAATATATTCGCAGATGCCTCCTCAAGGTGCTTGTAGTGCTGTACTAGTTACGAGACAGCGTTAGGGGCCCCGTTCATGGAGAAACTCTGCGTCGTTACCGTCGACGTCCAAAGAAAAATCTTCAAAGATATCCCCAGATGTGACCTTGGGGCGCCATCCTACTTGTCCATCTTTGCAGGCAGTAACCTGCCCAGCAGATTATGAGGAAATTGCTCAGCGTGGCAGGTAAATTAATGATTAGTTGCAAGAGGTAGCTCGGAAAGAGCAAACTCTGGGCTCAAAAGCCTCACCGGTGGCTGTGTTTAAAAAAAAAACACCTTCCCGGTCTCTGGCGCACTGCTCAACCACAGCACAACTGCACTGCGTTTGTATGAGGACTCGCCCCGACCTATGAGTATAAAGTAGAGAATCTCCAGCTCCTAATGTAGAGGGTGTTTTTTAACTGTTAGAGATTTTTATTTTAAAAACTGTGAGAGGTGCGTCCGTGCAGCCTACTGAGCTGGATTGTAGAGCATGGCAGTCATTGTACACCTTGTTTCGATTAATAATAAAACGAATGACTAGCTAAAATTAAAGAATACTCTTTTATTTTTTATTTTAGGGTGCAAGGTTATATTGCGAAATTGTTGGCCGTTAACATGGAAGGTGAGCTCCGTTTTTAAACTCCCTTAATCCCCAATGTGTTTCGAAATATCGAACGTGAAAATACGCAGTTGAAAGCACGTTGAGTTTACTTTTCCACATTGCATGTTGATAAAATGGCGTCTTTCGGACTTTTAATGCATCAAATACAGGCGCAGTTGGTGTCTATTGTGGTGTGGAAGTTAACTTCATTCGACGGCGATAGCATGCCAGAGACGCCATTTTAAAATTAGGTAATGCGAGGAAGTCAATTGACCAAGGTTTGAAATAAACATTTTTGATGTTCGATATTTCGAGCCTCATACACGATTATGAAAATTTCAGAACACTGCTCACCTTCCATGTTTACAGGCATCAATTTCGAGTATAACTTTACCACTAACATCAAAACTAAAAAGGTGATTCGTAAGATTTTGTTAATTATTCGTTTTATTATTGATCCATATGAGGTGCGTAATGCCTGCCTTGGTGTAAAATCAAGCTCAACAGAGCGCACCGACTGTCTGCCACAATTTTAGGAATAAAATTAGGTGAAGGTTAAAAAAAATCACCGTGTACAGTCATGTAGATACAGCTATAGGCGATACAGAGGGAGTACAAGAGCGGCAGGGATCTCTAATGCTGTGGCATTATACTCTTAAGTGTAGTTTAAGCGCAATGTTATTGCCTAAGTACCGTGTCCGTGTCTGCGAAGTGATACGCAAAGAGGACCGCAGGTCACTGAACGGACCGATTAAAGCCATTGCGTCATACCCTTAAGACGCAGCTTTGTTCTCCCCTAAATTCATTGCTATCCTTTGGAAGATTACACAGTCCTTATCAGTATCTTTATAACAATGTCTTAGAATATTCAGCAGTTGCCTAACAATTACACGTGATGTCTAAGAAAGCTTAAGATGTGCTGCAGCTGCGATTAAAGAATGTTACCCTCCAGCTTGATAAGAATGATGCATTTTATTGAATTATTCTCTAATGAAACTTTAGTACAACTAATGAGGTCTCATAAATGTAGAAAACAATTAACCTAACGTAAACGTTTCTATTCTCTAATGCGCAGTTCTTGCTTCGCAGCACAGCTGTCCCCGCAGTGCGCATTACGGCAGCAACGCAACGATGAAGCTCACCATCAACCCCTTCACGCTATCCGAGCAGCTCCGCCAGCTGGGCGATCCCCGAACCCGGGACTATCCGGTGGTGACGAGCCCCCTGTTCATGTTCACGCTGCTCGCGTCGTACTTGTACTTCGTCAAGGTCGCCGGCCCCCGATGGATGAAGAACCGCGAGCCCTTCAAAATCCTCAGCATCGTGCGCATATACAACTTGATTCTGGTGGTTGTCGGTGTACGGTTCCTCTACCTGGTTCTGAAGTTCACCTACCTTCCGGGTGGCCACTACAACCTGTGGTGCCAGGGCATCACGGGTTTCATGACCGACGAGATGCGTAACTACTATCGCACGGGGTGGATTTATATTGCCTTTCGATACCTCGACCTCCTGGACACGGTGTTCTTCGTACTGCGAAAGAAGTTCACCCATGTCACGCATCTGCATGTTCTGCACCACCTCATCGTGGTGGGCAACGCGTGGTACTTCACGCTGTTCGCGCCGGAAGGTCAGCCAGCTTTTAGCATGTGCCTGAACGTATTCATGCACATCATCATGTACTCCTACTATTTCTTGGCGACGCTGGGTCCCGCAGTGCGGAAGTACCTCTGGTGGAAGAAGTATCTGACCGCTCTACAGATTGTGCAGTTTTTATTAATCATGGCACACTTGTCGATACCACTGTTCGTGGACTGTGGCTTCCCAAGGCATCTGATAATAATAGGCAACCTGCAGACGTTCCTCATACTGTGCCTATTTGTAAACTTCTATGTCAAGACTTACGGCGTGAAATCCACTCATGCAGCCTCATCCGGCCATTGCGGTGGAGCCGGCAAGGCCTCTGCGGTAGCTGTGAATGGCAAGACTGAATGATTTACTGTGTTATAACTCTCTTTGCAAAATGTATCAGGGTTACTTAGCTGTCTATCTGGGGCTGGTGTAACCAGAAGGTGCTGGTGTTGCGCACTCTAAACACAAACTAGCCTATATGGGAGTGAAACAGGAGTAAGCGGTCCTCTAGCGCGTTCATTTTTCTAAGGCAGGGTATGCTGCCCAAGACCCAGGGTTGATTTCGACCACTAAATTCGTGGAATGCTCACTCTTGGCAGCGGAGGCATATTCGCACCGCAAAGCGTGAACACTTGATACAGTCAGCAATGGGGGGAGGTTTTTGAAGAAGGCACCGGAGGTCCTGAGGTTAGAACTTAGACGAGACTAAAACATTGGCTAAAATCTTCGAAACTGCTAGAACTTCGCAAGTTTTCAAGAGTAAATCTGTTTCATTTGCGAAACTTAAGTAATCGCTATTTTTACGATTGGAAATCCAGCCCAGGGATTGGGCAGCACACCTTTCCCCTAAAAATGGTGCTAAAGAGGACAGCTTACTCTCTATTTATTCCCACGCAGGATTATTTGTGTGTAGAATGGACCATACGCATTTGTAAAATGTGCTGCTGGACACGGTGTTTGCTGCAAAACTCGTAACTGTGTGTGGTGTGGTATGCAATAGCCGCACTTGGACTATGGCGATTAAATGTTCACACAAATGGAATGACGTTCCCGACGTCTTTTGTTTTGCGCTGTACAGTTGCTGTGTACAACGCAGCAGGCGCACATTCTACGAATCTGCACTCCCTTGCCTCACGCTCAACCTAAGTGGGTGCCGCTCTCACGCAGCTTACTTTGCAAGTAGAAAAAAGAACTGATCATTGCAACGTCTCTGTTCTTTTTTGTCTTGCACCACAACTTTAACGGAAAAGCAAGTCGCAGTCTTATCTGGTAAGAATTATAGTCACCATCGTTAGCAAGAATTATAGTGCTCGGTGGTGAATATGTGAGAGACCACATTCATTTCATTGCAGATTGTGTTTGCATTTGTGCGCTTGTGGCTGGTTAAAATAAATAACCTGGCTGGCCAGAGACCCCGAAAAGAGGTTGCCCATTTCAGAGCATGGTAGGTCACTCGTACCTGCCTCTGTTTCTGCCTTTGTTGCTTTTGTATTGTTTTATTTTCCCTTTTCAAAAAGCAGATGCGCGCAGCTGGGCGAGGGTATTAAACAAGTGAATGGTTCAGAGACCGTAATCAAGGATTCAGGAGTAATACAGACATAATAAATGAGAAGGAATCTTAATGGCTTGTGCAACCAAAGTCGATTGAGACATTACACCCAGTACATTTCATGAACTACGTGCATTACAACTGAACTAGACATAACAAAATTTAACTGAAGTACACTGGTCACTACGTTGAAATTGTGTCGCTGAAATACGGCGTAAGCCATCGAATCGTGTTCAACCAATTAGGCTTCATCGTTGCACTGCTATCACGTTAGAGAGTGCGGATTGTGTCCAGCAACGCCATTTGAAGATGGTGCATAGGGCGTATAACTTGCACCTGCTTCGATGCGGAATAGTGCAGCGGTAATAGCAGTTAAGCAACCTCTGAATCTGAAGAGCATAACACAAAATGAAGTCGTAAAAGCCAATGCCAACAATTTATTTTAGGATCTGAAATTTCGAAGAAACTCCAATCGTTTTATATTCAGAAGATCGCAAGGTGTAGAATTCTATAATAAATTATAAGCTTTCATCAGAGCATACTAAAATATGTTACAAAAATCTATTATTCGTGTGTTATTCGTTCACATCGCGCTTTTCTGTTTGGAGAAAATCTTAATAAATGTAACGCTAGCATTCTATGCTAGAAGTGGTCATATATGAACTTAAGTCAGAAAAAAGTTATTGTACACGAGCCATTCTTAGATTGTTTGCATTTTTGTGTCTCGCAAAGGGAAGTTTTAAATTTTATTGAGGCAATTTATTGTCAACTCTGGGTCGCCGGTGATTGGCTTTGGAAAGAGGCACTGCTACATTTTAAAAGTTCAAATACCTGCGCACTCTTGAAGTGCCAAGAGCACTACATGGGGCTTGTCATTCTGGCTTGCCTGATGCAATGACGACGAAGTCGTCACCGCACTTGGCAGCCTTGAACGAAGCGTTAAAGGGGTGCAGACACCTTATTTTGGTGGCATGTTTTCTTTTCTGCATTGATGCGGACGGCACTGCTATGCACGAATCACTACCTGGTGTTCGCCTATGACCGCTAAATAATTTATAAATAAATTTATCTCTCACGCTGGTTCGGTTTGAACAGCCGAACGATTAAAGTTTCTCTTTGAAGTCTTTGAAGTCGCCAGCTGAAGAGTATGATGGGCTTGAAAAAGGAGTTTGCCACCCTGTACGTGCATTTCATCAAAAATGCAAAAGAACCTAACTAGATGCTTCTGCAGATGCAGTCTTCTGGCAGCAGCGGCAGTGGAGTCAATACTCTGGCATAGCTTGGCTAATAATCTTAAAGTTGCTGCCGTGTTTCCTGCTGGGAACCTGAATTTACCCAAACCGGTGTTATCTTCACAGGAGATCTGCATGCAGCTCGTCAAACCGCTTTGAACAGTGAGCTACGACAGGTGCTTCGTTGCTGCCGAAGCTCCTAAAGCGTCAGCCTCAGCCTCAGAAAGAAGTCATTACAGTGTATGCCTCATTTGCCAGCAGCGGAGTGAACACGCTGGCACAACTCGCCTTGCAAGCTTACGGGTTTGTTTTGAGCACCATTGTTCGTTTCTGTGCTGCTGCTACTGCCTATGTACACTGTTGCAGACTGATTACATCACTGGGTTTCTTTGGCAGTTTAATATAGCGTATACTTTTTATCTATTTTCTGTGCCTTGCTGCGAGGCCGCGTGACAGTACCAAATTTGAATGAGTCATTAGGAACAACCTGCGCGAAATGCGATGGTGGCGTTGAAGCATTGTCTGTAACCATCAATAGCAGCGTCTGTCTCTGTCTATGTCATTTCGACGCGTGCTGTGGTAGTTTGGGATCCACACTGAAATGATAGTGGGAGGGCTCTAAGACGGCGTGAAGATGTCGGCATTGTCGCAAGTACAAATCAAGGAAATATCGAGAGAAAACTGCTGTTCAACAGTCTGTAGTTGTCCGTCTTCTCGGCATCAAAAGGAAACTCGAATTTCTGGTCCTCGAGAAAACGGTGGATGGTTTTGAGGCATCGCTTCAAATCAAATCAAATCAAATCAAAAATTTATTTTCAACATTGATACAATGTTGATGGCTTCCGTGACAAAAAGCTGTGAGGACAGCTTGACTAGGTCAGGGAACCATTTTGGCAGCAGCGACTTCATATACACTTCAATAATTCAAATACAAATGAAATGTGCAACAGAATACATACATTGTCTTACTGAGTACAATAGTTAAAATGCAAGTGAATATTGTAATGGAATACACGGACTTCATTCATCAACTTAACTACGCCACAAAAGAACAATGTGCCCTACAATAAAACTACGCAGCTATTGTCAATTACATAAGATGACTTCTTGCTCAAGTCTTCGAACACTAGAATTAGTCAAGATGTCATCTGCAGCTTGTTTCTTTTGATCAGCCATAAAACGGTCTTTATAGGCGCAAATTACTTACTTAAGTATTTCACGCATTCAGGTGCTATTCGAACTGCTTCAACCAGTACTTGTTCTCTTAAAGCTGGGAAGCGCTTACTGGCTGTTGGTTTTTGTATTACCCCGTTCTTGAATCTGCGGGCTTCAACTTTCATGAATGGATAGCCACGGCACGATTTCAGCCAAACCCTCTTTGCTTGTCCTTTACTCAGCTTTCTGTCCGTACTCATCTCTCGTTAAAGCAATTCATATATATTTCTAGCGCCCTAGCACTCAAGCGGACATTCACATTAAAAGCCGTCCTCCGGCATGATGTGCCATTCTGCCAACCGAGTTGGCGCCAAATTGCCCAGGTGTATATAGAGTGGGCTTTTTTTGACCTTTATAGATTTTTGTTTTGAATATTTTGAGAGATACGTCCATGCGGTCCGTTGAAGTAGATGTACAGCAATGAAGGTATTATGTATCTCACAATGATCAGTAACTGAACAATTAACCCACTTAAAAAGTAATGAACCTTTTATTTTTGATTTTAAAGTTATATTACGAAAGCGAAAGCAGGCTGCATCAGAGGTGAGCCCAGTTTTTAAATGATCTTAATCGGCAATGTGGTTCGAAATACCGAGCGTCAAAAATACGCATTTGAAAGCATGTTCAGTCGGTTTGCATGCATTACCTAAATATGGTATCATCGCTGAAATCAAGCCAATCTCTTCTACATTGTGAAATACGACAACAGAGCTTTATTTTATGGATATGAAGTACGAGAAATGCCATTTTTAATATTCGCTGACTGATATACTCATAGAGATTTAAAATGTACATTTTTATCTTCGATATTTTGAAACACATTATCGATTAGAAAAAAAACTCAGAAACAGAACTCACTGTCCGTGTTGACGGCCATCAGTTTCGCAATACAAGCTTGCACCTTCGAAATAAAAATAAAAAAGTAGAAACGTTAGGTTTAGTTAATCATTTAATTATTGATCAACATGACCTACATAATGTCCGCACTTCTGTACAATCCGCCTCAACAGACGGCAACTGCGTATCTGTAATAGTTCTTTAAAATAAAAATCTGTAATGAGTTTAAACTTTACATAGGCCGCCATGAGTACTGGTGCCAAAGAAGCTCGGTCACGTTTCCATGCGGAATATCTCTATATAGCTTTCACACAGACGTCTAGGGTCACCGCCATGTTGAACACTGGACTGCTGAAACTTCTCGCACAACCGGAGGGAGCGCATGCAGATACGAAGTGGCCGTGCTCTCCTGACGGACTGTTCAAAAAGGAGATTTTAAGAGGGCACTGAAAAAGTCTAAGTCGTTGCTTTAGTGCTCTTTCCTGGCATTACGTATTTAACCCTCGTTTGTGAGCGCTAAAAGTTCTCCCTGTTCGTCCGTTTTCCTCCAGCATATTTTCCCGACATTAAAGATAATCAGGCGCGACGGACCTCCGCCGAATGCGTATACAGTAGTATGTGTGCCCAGAGTCGCGCACTTTAATGACGTCATTAAGACCCGTCAGCGCGATAAAGACGCGAAATTAAGGAAGAAAAGGTTTGGCAACGCCTTCAGTTGAGGGCAGCCTTGGCTAGCTCGAGAACTAGCTGTAGTGCGGCAGGAAGACTGGCGGACACTGGGAAAGTTGAATCCGCGAAGAACGGTGGCCTCGCTAGTAATTTCCGTGCCGCAGCTAACATTTCCTCGCGTCGGTCTCAAAGCCTTCCCTTGCTCTTCATCTTACCAAAATGATTTGATGCTTCCGTTTCGACTCTTGAAAAGCAGTGAACAGACATCTTCCAGACATTTACACAGTACATAAATCAGCTTCGTTAGTGCGAACGGGCACTAGGCGGTAGAGATGTGTGAAAGCTTCGCTTTCTTTGGCCATTTCGTGAGGTGAGCATTGTCATGTGCATACCTACTTTGCTCGTTTCTCAGAGGTTAATGTGGAAGAGACTCATAGGGATGATATGGAGGTTTCGCATAGTGTGTGCCGTTTACCACCACCGCTTACCACGGCTGCCAATGTGCATGGGCAGGTGGTCCGATGCGCTAGGTCACCGTCAGGTAAGCGTTGAAGGTGGACGGCATGCACTTTTAAAACTCTGAATTGGTTCACTACGGGACCTCGTGCTTTGATCGCCGGGTGCCTAGTTTTGATCTTCACTGAGTTAGAGGTCAAACCATGAAAGAGAGAAAAAGAAATTGACTCAATATTCATGACTGGCAGTCGGACTCGCGACTGCGAGAAGAGATTTCCTTTAAGGGCCGATCAGCGACACGACTAGGCCATCGCCACCGCCAACACGCCTCGTGTTAAACTGCACCACAGTCTCGCGCTGTGCCCTGGAGAGCGTCGTTTTCGTCTACTTCCATCTGCTCCGTCCCGCGGCACTGCCTGCTCACCGTCGTCTTCTAGGTGGCACAAATTCGTGCTTTCGCTCCTATTCGAATGCAGTAAACATTCAGTGTAGTGTCTTTTTTCTTCCGCTCCAAAGCAAGACAAGCGGTTGTGATGAACCAAATTATGGGGCGCTGTGAGTTAATATGGACTACCTGGGGCTTTGTAAAATGAGCAAAAATAATAGTACAAATGTAAAAAGGTTTACTTATGCAATCAACATGGGAATTGGTGATTTTTGTGATCAGTTAGCGCATTTCGCCTGGGTATATTATTCGTACATATTACCCACTCCGTTCAAAGCCACTCCACAATCGCAAATCGGAATGCGCTGCTGAAGGCGCCGAACGAGATCAAGATGTACAGTTTGGTGTGGTATAGTGGTGCAAAGCACTCATACGAGAACCCTGCTTGTGCCCTCGATATGACTGAGAAGTTATTGGAAATGGATACTATAAGAATTATCCAAAGAGAAATATTTAAAAAAAATCGTGATGTAGCCTTCGAAGATGAGACTTG
The DNA here is from genome assembly GCF_055824585.1 of Amblyomma mixtum. NCBI lineage: Eukaryota > Metazoa > Arthropoda > Arachnida > Ixodida > Ixodidae > Amblyomma > Amblyomma mixtum. The sequence goes on along the minus strand of NC_143013.1, from coordinate 171,419,331 downwards.
CCGAAAATCAATAACAGATTTACGGAACAAATGAATTTCAGAAGCGTATTCTTTGATGAGAGTTATCGCAGTCACCACATCACTAATTATGTACTGCTTTTGGTGCTCACGCTCATGTTTTGCTGATGTCTGAGGTTTAGCTTTGCCATTTTCTTTTTTCCCCTCTTCGGTTTGAATAGACAACTGCTTCCACGCCTGTACGTCTACAGGATGATGAAGCTCAACAGTGATGCATTCATGCTATCCGAGTAGATCCACCAGATGGGCGACCCTCGAACCTGTGACTACCGGGTGGTGATGAGCCCTTTCTTCGTGCTCACGCTGCTCGTGCCCTACCTATTCTTCGTTAAGGTCGACGACCCTCGCTGGATGAAAAACCACCAGCCTTTCTGAATTGTCAACATTGTTGCATCCTCAACGCTGTGCGCTTGTACGAATTATTCATGATACTCCTGGCGGCACAGTTCCTCCATGTAATCCTCGGTATCACCTTTTTTCCTGGTGTCCTCTGCGACCTCTGCTGTCAACGCATTTCGGGTTTCATGGCCGTCGAGATGCGAGAGTACTGCCACACGGGCTGAATCTACGTCTTGTTTCAACACTGCGACCTTCTGCACACAATGCTCGTCGTGTTGCGCAAGAAGTTCACCCACATAATCCACTTGCATGTCTTTCATCCCGTGATCGTCGAATTGCACGGTGATTCTACGCGCTTTCGGCGCCCTATGGACAGACGGCATTGAGCACGCGCCTAAACATGCTCATCCAGGCTATTTTGGAGTCTTATGCTTCTTAACGATGCTAGTTGCTGATGTTCGCAAATACCTCTGGAGGAAGAAGTGCCTCACGACTCTGCAGATTGTTAAGGTCTACATAATTATGGTACATATGACAATACTACTGTTCGTTGACTGCAGCTTCCCGAAGCATTTGGTTGTGTTGTAGCATTCAGAAGTTCATTGTGCTGTTTTCTTTTCCTAAATTTCTACGCTAAGACGCCCAGTCACATGACAAGAAACAGCTGTGAAGCTGCGAGCAGCAAAGCAACTGAGACGGCTGCTAACAGAAAAAAAAATGACTAAATGAGGCGCTTCACGGTTACAGACGAAAGTGTAAACAAATATAAGGTTCTAGAAAGGACAGCTAAAAAACCATTCACTTAAATCTCCGAGGAATTTGCTGCTGGAAGCAGACGGTAAGGTTTCAGTACAGTCTGGAAACGTTTGTTTAGCAGATTTCTTTACATATGAAGGAATGACACCTACAGTTAGTAGCGTGAGCTAGCAGTGAAACGCGCAAATCAATGTAGCATCAATTTTTGTGAGGACGTTTTTATTCCTATCTCCTTTATGAAGATAGCTGGCGGATGATATACCGGGTGTTTCAGCGAACACATTCAGAAATTCTTAAATACAGGCTATTTAAGAAAAACGGATAATTCTTCAGAAAGAAACTGTTAGTTGTGGCGGCGTGAGTAAGTGTGAGGGAAGTGTTAATTAGTAAATGGCTGACTAACATTTACGAATGAACTTTTTATCTAGCGAAATTTGGCAGTTTCTGTCAATGGCGAGTTTTTAGCCGGGGAGACGAAATGGCATATCAGTTTTTAAAGCACAGAAAAAGTAATTATCTAAAGTCCTAGAGATCACAAAAATCTAGTGCTTTTTTGAGCATCAAACCGAAACTCGACGCACAAGGTGCGCGGGAAAAAAAGTGTAAGCACATCGTCCGGTGATGGCGTGCATGTTGCAAAGACTGCTGCGCCCAGTTCGAACTGCCTGTGGTGATATCCGCTGCTAGGGAGCCTGAACGCTCCCTGAACATAACGCCGGCCGCTGCCTAAGCTGAGCGTCGAAGTTTCCTAGCAAGGAAAAATAGGGCGTATTATCGCGATGGAAAGAAATACGAACAGTGCGGAGCCTATGCGCTCCGCCCTTCTAATTTCTTTTCGCCGCTGTTTTTACCTGCTGGTAAGAAAAAAAGACGTTAGAGTAGTTCTAGAACGCATCACGGACGACTCTATAGCCTTTTGCTACCACCGATGCAAAATAATGATGAAAAAAAAATGTGAACAGCAGAGCGCATAGGCTCCGCACTGTTGGCATTTCCCTCCATCGCCCCTGCACATTTCGAATTGGCACCTGCCGTTACAGCAACACGTCACCAGCGGATGTTGCGTTTGCAAGGCAAGGTTTGTGTGCCTTGCCCGACGTGGGCAAGGCACACAATATAACACGGCGCTCTCATACAAGTCAAAACAGCTCACAAAAGACAAAAACAGCACAAGCACGCCAGCATGGCTCTGTCCAATAATATTCAGAGTCTCTTCACTGTGAAGTGTTCTCATTCCCCCACGTTCCCCCACTCTCACCTACTGCCCCATTGTGTGCTCAAGCCATACTTTACTCTTATTGCAACCTGACAGTGGCAGAGTGGATTAATGCTGTGGAGATTAGCATTCGTCGCTAGCCACTAGGATCGAACACTTTATCTGGTCTCATAAAAGTTACGTGCTGCAGCGTGCACCATTCTCTCATCTGTCCTGCTTTCCGGCTATGTCGCTCCTCTTCTACTTTGGTGGAGCCGCCGCCCGTGCGCGCATATGGGGTGCAAGCCTCTACGAAAGACTGTAAGAGCTCATCCCTAGACAGTCTCTTAAAATGGGGCATGGCCAGCTCAAGCATGTTTATCAGCGGCCTCTAGGTTTGCGATCCGGCTGTTCCGCAGACCCGCAAAGAGATCGCGACCTGGGTCGTGGTTCGCCCCTACCAGCGGCAGTGTGACTACGTTTTCCGGAGGGCATGGGACGAATTCTCCGTCGCCCGTGCTCTGATTGCACTTATCTAGCACCAAACTTTTCGCGATGCTAGATGAGTCTGAGTTTCCCGGATCGTACCAGCCTGGCTTGCCCAGCTGTTCTTCCGTCTTCTCAGACGCTACAACTTGTGCCGCGGATGCCTTTTGAGCCATGCCGCTCTCGCCACACCCTGCCTGGCATGTGGGCGCTTCAGACAGGAACAAAAGGTCGCACTGGGCAACCTGGTCGGCCAAGCAGTTCATGTTGCGCTCATCAGGGCCATTAGTATCAATAACAGCATGCTCCTCGCAGCAATCGACCGGCACCGACTCATCACTGGTCGAATTCTTCCCAGGCACATCCGTGGAGCTCACCTCCACCTTGGGATTCAAAGACTCCTGGTCTTTGTCAACAATAATGCCTGACTCCCCAACTCGCGGCTCCTCGACACCAACCACAGCTGCACTGTTTGTGGGAACACGCGATTCCTCTTGTCGCTCCTCAGTAGGAACCGACTGAATGCCGCTGCCGCTATCCTCTCTATTCACTGCTTCGATCAGCGTTTCATCAGCGTCCCATACGATACGGTACGACGGCGATTTTGCCGTCTCCGACAGTATACACACTGCTCTCCGTGAGCATTCCTCCTCTTCAATCCTTTTCCTCTCCTGCCGTAGCTTCTCTTCGGCTACAGCTAACTGACGCATGAGGTCTCTAATATACGCGTCGCTTCTCTCTTGTTCTCTGGCTCGCTCGGCGTCTGACATTTGCGCTCGCTCCTGGCCATACCGATACCCATAGCCATATCCACTCCGCCAACCAAATGTGGCCATTGCGCCTCGGTTACTCTAACCTTGCGGCTCAAACACTCCCGAGGCAAGTAAAGTGAGACTGGAGAAACTCACTCTGTTATCGGGCTGTCGATCATGGCA